>NW_028151936.1:5000-15000 GCF_964638095.1 Poromitra crassiceps | reverse complement strand
GGGGGGGAGGGGGGGGACGCGGGGGACAAGCTGGTGGGTGAGGGCCCTGGGCTCTCCCAGTTAATTAGTAGCAGGGATTGGGCCACAGACAGGCCAGCAGCAGCAGCAGCAGCCGCTTGGACCTGGTCCTCTTGTGAAACTGCTGGAGGGCAGAACGTCCCCCGGACACTAGCAGAGATAGAGCTGTTCAAAGGGCTTATCTGTGGCTGTCTGGCTTCACCTTATCTGATCTGACCCCAACTCATACGCCTCCTGTTACACTACGTTTCATGTGGTGTGTGTATGTGTGTGCGTGCGTGCGTGCGTGCGCGCCTCTGTGTGTGTCTGTGTGCACGTGTGTGTGTGTGTGTGCACGTGCGCGCGTGGTGGAATCTGGACACAATCTTAAATGCTTGGATTGGAAGAGAGCCAGCCGGTGTGAGGTCACCAGCAGTTGTAGCACAATAAAAAAGAGGGGCTTTGCATATCAAATCAACCACAGGTAATGTCATTATTACCCAGCGATCTGAAATCGTTTAAGAGTACATTTCTGCGCTGATTTATGATGTGATTTATGGGAGAGTTATTCATGCGAGCTATGTGGCCTGAACTGGATACGTTCCTGAGTGTGTTTCTGTTTAAGTGTGTGTGTGCGTGTGTGTGTGTGTGTGTGTGTGTGTGTGTGTGTGTGTGTGTGTGTGTGTGTGTGTGTGTGTGTGTGTGTGTGTGTGTGTGTGCGTGTGCGTGTGCGTGTGCGTGTGCGTGTGCGTGTGTATGCAGGGTTGGTAGTCATATATTTCATGTAACAAGGTTACAGTGATCTGTGAAATGGTTAGAAGACTGTGATCCCTCATAGTTATTAGGAGAACCAGTACTCAGATTACAGGTACAGTACTCAGATTACAGGTACAGTACTCAGATTACAGGTACGATAGATTACTCCAATAAGTAACCCACTCCTGGTATTGTCATTGTGATGGGATTGTAGACACCCCAGCACAACTTGACACAACAGCTATAGGCTAATTATGGTTTTTGATTCAGAATATAACAACATTCAAATGATAGCATGTACATTGGAATAGCTTGTATAGTTTAAGTTCACATTCTCTCCATTTTTGGTGGAAAAGTAATCCAAAAATAACGGAGTAAGTAATCGGATTATATTACTTCAGTCATGTAGTCCGAAGCAAGTAATCAGTCAACTGTAATGGATTACGTTATTCAAATAGCCTTGTGAACTCTGCGTGAACGTGTGCGTTCAAATCGCAGGTGGCCATTTGTTTTCTATTATATGCTAATAAGCAGTGTTCCATATTTCCAAATGAGAGCCATTGCAAAGTAATTAGGCACTCTGTGCTTCTCTCCCCCGACACTGGCTGGCTGTGGGCAGGGATGAACAATTTAGACACAATTTAGCTACAATTGTTGTTGCCCACTGTCTCCCCCAGGGGTGACCCTCACTTCCCGGCACATGCACACGTACACACACACACGCACACGCACACGCACACGCACACGCACACGCACACACACACATGTGTGCGCGCGCACACACACACATGCACGCACACACAATGTTGACACAGCTTCAGCAGTGACACCCCCCCATCCCCTCCATGTCCAACCCCCCTCCCTCCCCCCATCCCCATCCCACCCTCCCTACACACACACACACACACACACACACACACACGCACACACACACACACACACACACACAGTGCTGTTTGGTGGAGATCAGAAGCCCAGCTCGGAGGCCCCACACCTGGGCATGTTTGCGGAGGAAGCGGGCCCTGGGCGGGCGGCGCTCCATGCGCCTGTCGGCTGGCTCCACCATGTCTGGCCAGCTGTGCTCCTGGCCTGGCCTCGCGCTGTGGGGGCTGTGCAGCTGGGAAAGGCATGTTTCCCAAAAGAGGAGGAAAAAAAGACAGGGAGAGGGAGGGAGGGAGGGAGGGAGGGAGGGAGGGAGGACACAGAAGAGAGAGAGAGAGAGAGAAAAGGCTTAGGGTTATTTCGAGCTCATTACACATTCATCCCCCCAGCTCTCCTAAAGCATCTAATTTTTATACGAATAAAACCCCCTTAAATAGGTTTGGGGTTAAGCTGGATAATACCTTGGATGTGTTTAGGCTATTACATTATTTGTGTGTGATATTTTCAAGCAATGTTTTTTTTTTTTTTTTAAAGCAAAGAAAGTTTTGCAGAGCAGAGAATGGTGATAAATGTTAGAGCACTTTTTGCTGACTGTTGCTCCTGATGTTGTTCCAGCAGAGAATGTGATTGATGTGTGGGGGTTCTTTTTCGTCTCTTTTCTTTTTTTTCAACAGTTTGGCCAACTGGTAATCATTTCTTTTCTCTCACAGACTTTGCCACGATGTGTGTCACACACAGACAGCAATTTATTTTCTTATGCGGTTCCTTACTGGATTTACATACATAATGTGGTTTTCGTCCGCGTGCGAGAGAGTCTCTCCAGAGCATTTGTAACCTTTCAACAGCTCATTAGTTGACATTCAACAATTCACTTTTGTCTGTAGACGTGTAACAGACTATCTATACAGATATATAGACAATTCATTCTCAGGATAAATTAGTAGCTGCAGGGGTGATGAGAATCAGGTGTGTGGAACGGGGGGTCGAACCCAACAGAATCTGTTAAACATCTACAGACAAACGTCTCTGAAAGCGAAACGGTTGTTGAATTGTTGAACTAAGCTGTTGAACGCTCACAAATACTCTCTGTATAAGCAGACTATCCAAACAAAGTGTTATCAGTGTTTTTTATGTTTGTCAGAGAACATATCGTTTTCTCGAAGTTCTGATCCAGCAGATTCCAGCGTGATGAGATGAGATGGCACCGGGGATAGCCCCGGTTTAAAGAGGTGGGAAACAAACTGTTGCAGCATTTGCTGTTTCACATTGTCACCTCTTCCTGTTGTGTGTACTTAGCCTGCCGCCATGTGTAGCTCCTGAGGCCTGGCGGGCCCAGCAGTAGCTCAGGAAGCAGAGGACGTGTGGAGAAGAAGAGAACCCCCCCCCCCCCTCCCCGTCCTCCCTGTTCTCCTGTCACTCAGCACTCTAGGGAACAGCCAGGCGGACCGGGGCCAGCACCGGGGCAGAGCTGACTAGGGGGGGGGGGGGGGGGGGATCCCAGTCACAACATGCCCGAAACACATATAGGGCCTGGTCCCCGGGTACGAGCCGCAGCACAAGATTCAAGATTCTAGATTCAAGATTCAAGATTTTTATTGTCACTCCGTGGTACAAGTATCACGTGTGAAATTCTTGTGCTGTGGAACATAGTACAAATATAACAGGGCATATGAGTGCAAAAACAACAAGAGCCACAACAAGCAATAAGGCAGTAGAGTAGAGTGATAAGACAAGTCAGAGACAGTGGCATATTCACTGCACATAGGGGCACATGTCATGTGCATACTTTAGACGTGCTTAAACATTTTAAATTCGACGTATTTGACGTACAGGTGCAAATAGCATATACCTAATTAAACATACAATTAAACATTAGACATACATAATGGTAGCAGCTACAGTGCGGTACAGTACAGCTACTACACTATTTGTGTATGTTAAGGAGTCTCGTGGCACAGCCCTCCCTAGAGAGAACCTTGAGCTTTAGGGATGGCTCCCCCCAACAACAAAAAAACACATCGCCCGCTAATTATGATGGATTGAGAAAGGAAGATTGTATCATCATCGCTGTTGTTTTGCTTTGTTGTTGTGCGAGGAAAAGTGAAACCGCCACAGGCTGTCTCTGTCTCGCTCCAAACCCAGCGCTATATATCTTCCCGAAGCAGCTCTGCTGTTCTCTATCAGTTGTCTTGCACACATAGTTTAGATTCTAGACGCCTTGATACTATCTGTGTGTAGATGTTAACTCTCGGGCAATATAAACCGTAAGCAGCCTGTAGGACCTCAATAGACGTCCCCCGGGCTTATTTGACTACAGATTGAGTGTTCAGGTGAAACAACACTAGTTACCCTGTCCAACTATTTATAGCCCCTGCACCAGGTCGTTCTGCCAGGGTCGTTCCCCTCCAAGAAGCTCAAACATATAAGAGCGGTCGTGCAAACAGAGGGCTAACACACACTCAACCCAGAGCCGTGTGTATAGAAGAGTCGCCACATCTCCCCGTTCACTCCAATGGACCAGTTTTTTTTCACTCTCAAAGAGTTCCCGGAAAGTAAGGGTCTGGATTAAGCAGCGCTGTCGAGTTGCAGCGACTGCACAACAGTTTGTGATGTACTTTGAAAGGGTCAGACGTGAATCAAATTGTACACAATCTGCTTTAGTTTAGCATTCAAACGTAGCGCGCGAGACCCCTTTCCTGGCTATTCATTGGCTACTGTGAGTCACGCATTTTTGGACCTCCGCTGACGCCACTCTCTTACCAGATTGCTCTGACTCAACCCATTTGGCCCACAGGCACCACAGAGCCACGATGTGTAAGAAGCCCCATGTGCCGGGCCGTGGCCCCCTCTTTACGGTTCAAAGGAGAGGCCTCACACAGTTTGGCCCGTCGACTCTCCTCAGGCTGGGCCCGGCCGGCACCCCAGGCTCCTTGGCCCCGACCTGCCCCCCACTCTCTCTCTCTCTCTCTCTCTCCTCTGGCCTGACCCAGGACCTGCCACCCTGCTGTCACCGGTGGCCACATGGGACACGCCAAGAGGAGGAAGCAGCATAAGGTGAACATATGCTGCCCAGAGGTTTGGCCGGATTAGCTTTGTACCCACCACCACGTGCAGGGACAGGGAGAGGCCAGTGGGGTCAGATCTGGTGCAAGAGAGGTGGGTGTTTTCTCAAAAGGCAAAGCCCAGGAGGATACGGGGGATATTTTGTACCGTGGCGAAACATACCATGTGGGACTTGTACATATGAGCACCGCTGCGTGTGCAGGGATAAGATAGCGTTTGCGGATGATAGCTGATAGGGATGTCACAATATATCGTCCCACAATATATCGCGATATATCAAAACGTGACAATATGTATCGCGAGAAAAATAAGCTGAACATGGTGGCACTGATCTGCATCTGATTGCATGCTCGCTCGCCTTTTCATTGCTTTGTTTGAACAGACGACGGACGTTACAGAGACGGAGGATGAAAATGGTGAAATTACTCAAATTAGCGTGGAGGATGCCCCCTCAACTTACAAATCGATTGCAAAAAAATATTGCTAAAATATCGTATCGTATCGTATCGTTATCGTGAACCCAATATCATGTATCGTATCGTATCGTGAACCGAGTGTATCGTGACACCCCTAAGTAGCTGATGTGTTGCAGGATGGGTTTCGTTCCATGGGATGGGAGAATTCAGACAGAAAGGCGCCTAAAATAGAACTGTACTTTCTCCTCTCTCAAACCTCCTACATTCTGTCCTTTGCCCCCCAGTCTCTCTCTCTCTCTCAATCTCTCTCTCTCTCTCTCTTTCTCTCTCTCTCCCTCTCTCTCTCTGGGCCTGTATTTGCTCACCCCAGAGAGGGCCTCCTCTTTGCAAAGCTTGCCCCATCACAGGAGCCTGCTCTTTGGGCTCGGCGTACCGAGCAGAGCCAGTCTCTGCTCGCTACCACCAGGGCCCGCACACACACACACACACACCCACACCCACAATGCAGCTACATTCCTCCTGCTCGCACCCGGAGGGGAGGGCGAGGTGCCGGGTGGATGTGATGAACATCAGGCCTTAATGGACGGGACAGAGCAGAGCCTCTCCTCTCTCAGATCACCAGATATGAACTTTGGGGCTTTTGTGCCTCTGTCTTCTATCAGCAGACAAGATGATTTCTCTGCTGCTCTCGTTTTCCCTGTGATGCTGCACTTCATAGGTTCTGCTCTCCTCAGAAGATGATCCATCTCTGGGGGGGGGATCAGATTCGCTTCGCTCTGTATCAAAATAAACCTGCTGCTGCCGTCCAGCCGAGTAAATGGAAAAACAGTACAGGGTGGAAGAGAAGAAGACACCCGGGAGAGAAAGAGCGAAAGAGAAAGAGAGAGAAAGAAAAAAAATTCCCTGACAAAGGCAGAAAGAATGAATTATCTCCCCAGCTGTCTGTGCATCAGGAAGTCTCTCCGCAGAGAGGGCGGCTCTGACCGGCCTGATCACAGAGGCAGGGCAGGAAGTCCCACAAAGAGACAGGAAGTGGACGCCAGCTCCAGGAAGTGACTTTTTGCAGCTTCGGCTCCACGAAGTCTGGGCCCTAAAGGGAGGGAGGCGGGGAGGGAGGGAGGGGAGGGGAGGGAGGCAGCCCAGCTGAACGGCAGAGTGTGAGAGAGGAGGAAAAGCGAGGGAGAGACGCAGTGGGAGAGAGAGGGAGAGGGAGGGCGAGAGAGAGATCAGGGCGTAGTGACGCCAGTGACAGCTGTCTCCACGCAGCCAGCTGTGTGTCATTTAGCCAGCGCTTATAAAAACCAGCCTGGCACCAGGGAGTGATGGGCCCGATGCTGTGGCGCCAGGCGCTCCGCTTCAAATGACATTGGGTGCCACCACCGACTTCCTCTCAATCTACACACACACACACAGACACACAGACACACACACACAGACACACACACACACTCACACACACACAAATGACAGAGCACAAAAAGCTCAATTCAGCACCGAGTAAATACAGGCTTGTGTGTGTTTTGCGTGAGGCATGTTTTCGGCGCTCGCAGCCTTTCACTAGAAAATCTTCCACAATAGAAAATTGCGACGCGTTTTCAATACAGCGTCTAATTACGCGACGCCACCAGCACCACAATTCAACAGTGTCAGGACACAAACACGGGGCGGCATCGCAGAACAAACACATTGCGTAGATTAGTGGCTCCGGTGACAACATCATCCTCACCACATCCCCGCCGACACACACCTGTGTTCACACATTGACTGACTAAGCCCGGGCGTTTTGCATGCAAATGGGAGTGCGTAGGCATGCTGAGGAGGTGCTAGCTTCCTCTGTGCTGCACCTGGTCTGCGCCTCATCTGCATAAAGAAAGAGAGGGAGGGGGGCGGGGCAAGAGAGCTCCAAAGACAGAGAGAGAGGGGGGGGGGGGGCATCGGAGGTGTTAATAGGGTAAAACCTGGGTAATTGGGGGTTACTTAGTGGACAATTGTCATCATGATGCCTTCAGGCACAACAGTTGAAGCCTCATTTGGATATCTGTGGCCGCCGTTGCAGTTCACAATGTCTCTCGAAGTGCCGGTGATTCCCTTTAAGTTTAAAGCATCACTCTGCTATGATCTGCCTTTAGTAATGTAATGGCTTCCTGAACTTCCCTCTCTCTCTTCTTCTTGTCTCTTCTTCCTGTCTTCTCCAAAGGAAGGGGTGGTGCTGGTGGGAAACGGGGTTCCTTTTTCCTCTTCGTCCCCAAGTCTGTTTTATTCTCATTATACAATTAATGGTTTAAGATCAGATTAACAGCCGCTCCCTCGATGCAGTAAAAAGTCATATACATACATTTTCAGCGTGCGATATTTTTTTTTATGTACGTCTCTCTGCCACGAACATGCAGCTATAAAATGCCAGCCGTGAAAACCACATCTCAAAATGGGCCTTTTTTAAGACCTTTCCAAATCTTCTATGAGAACCAAACTCTACGAGTTTCGCAAACAGCCTGAAATTGAGTGACATACAATACGAACGACTAAGTACAAAACACGGGACGAGTCGAAGCGTCACACACGTCGGCGCCGCGCTCAACACAGATACCACACAGCGAGAGCTGTATCTATACATGTGTCACATGTCCTTTACTTCCTGTCATGTTCAATCTCAATCTTTGGACGGCACGGTGGCTCAGTGGTTAACACTGTTGCCTCACAGCAAGAAGGTCCCGGGTTCGAACCCCGGTCCGTCCCAGGTCCTTTCTGTGTGGAGTTTGCATGTTCTCCCCGTGTCCGTGTGGGTTTTCTCTGGGTGCTCCGGTTTCCTCCCACCATCAAGAAAGACATGTATGTTAGGGTTAATACTCCTGTCAGTGCCCCTGGTCAAGGTACTGGCAAAAGAACTGGAGTTGGTCCCCGGGCGCTGCACAGTGGCTGCCCCACTGCTCCTAGTTCTAGGAAGGTTCCTAGTAGAGGATGGGTCAAATGCAGAGGATGAATTTCCCCAAGGGGATAAATAAAGGATAACTTAACTTAACTTATCTCTGCTGATAAATGATATAAACGCAGAAAAGCTGAAATGAGGTGACATAAAATACCAAGGAGTCGGTACTGTACAAACACAGATAAGACAAAGCGTCACACGTCGGCGGGCGGCCATCACGGTCAGCGCAGATACGACACAGCGAGGGGTTGTATCTGCATGTATCGCATACTATCGTGTTCATTCTCTGCCGATAAATGATAACCCAGAAAAAGCATATGGTCTCAATTTGCTATCAGAGGCTATCAGGGGCCCTGACAACATTATCTTTGAGGGCCTCGTCAAGGTCAGTCCAACGGTTCATCCAAAAACCCTTCAGCCTCCTATAACTGCTTGTCTCAGATGGGACTCTGGCGTCTCGGAGTCAGCACGGGACGCTCAGTCATAACATTTGGGTTGGACTCTTCCAGCAGTCATAATTCAGCACAGCTCTCAAAGCAAAAAAGCTGATCATATTCAAAAACGATCGCTGCTGTCATCGTACCGGGAGAGAGAGAGAGAGCGAGCGCCGCTGGCTGAGCGCCAGTCGACTCAGCTCTATATTTGGTCATTTTCTCCTGTCTTTTTTTTTATTGTTTTTTTATGACTTCACCGATGCAATTTTGGTCGGACGGGGGGCGGGAGGGGGGGGGGGGGGGGGGGGGGTGTTGTTTCAGTCTCATTTTCAGTCAACTCTGTGATCACCTTGCCATTGCGTTCCACAGGCCTTTCACTCGGCAGTACAAAGAGAGAGAGAGAGAGAGAGAGAGAGAGAGAGAGAGAGAGGCATTCGTCCACATAAAGGGCCCAGCTTTGGCTCCTTAAAGAAAGCAGAGGTTTAGCTCTTTCACTTCCACGCCATTGTTATGCTAAGGCCCCAGCTTGGGAAAGAAGAGTGAACCATTAGCATGTGAAGAAGAGCCAACATCTGAGGGAAACATGTCTTCAGGGCCGACACAGAAAAGAATCCACGCTGTCTCTCCCCTCTCATTCTCTCCTCTCTCACTCTCACTCACACACACACACACTCGCTCCTCAACTCTACTCTCATCCCTCTCTCCATTTGAAGGCCCATTCTCTGTTCTTTCAGCTTCTCCTGCTGCCCCTTTTGGCGCCAAGAGGCATAGGAGAGGTGTGTGTGTGTGTGTGTGTGTGTGTGTGTGTGTGTGTGTGTGTGTGTGTGTGTGTGTGTGTGTGTGTGTGTGTGTGTGTGTGTGTGTGTGTGTGTGTGTGTGTGTGTGTGTGTGTGTGTGTGTGTGTGTGTGTGTGTGTGTGTGTGCGGGGAAGGGGGGGGGGGTTTAGGAATTAAATTGCTTGACGAAGCAATGAATATAACTTTTAAGAGAAACTATATATCTATATAACACCAGTTGTATTCATTAGTATCCACGATTAAAAATACCCCCCACCTAACGGTGTTAGTCAAGCGAATGTGGGAATAAATTTGGCATTGACAACTCATGGGACCTATATAATGTATTACATGGACATTATATTCATCTGAGCATAGTGGTCATAGAAAATTTAATAGATGTATCTACTGTATCTTATACATTGTAAGTGTCCTTTATTCTAACCATGCCTGTGTAGTAGTGTGTGGAACTGCAACAAGATAAGATGAAACTTTCATCAATAAAAGTAAGAGCATCAAATATAAACAAATGGGGGTTGTATAAATGCCCTTAGGCTACGCAATATTAATTTCTATTCTGAAAAATAGACAGCTGCTGTGCAACAAACTCTCTTAACTTCAAAAGTAGAGATTACTCAACTGTCCCTGTGCATGATGATGAGTGAAGCCAAATCAAAAGTGTGTAATGTGTTTTTCATCTATTTGGCTTTAATGAAATGAATAAATTGGGAATATTCCACCAACGTGTCT
>NW_028151937.1:0-137456 GCF_964638095.1 Poromitra crassiceps | reverse complement strand
AAATCAGCCCAGAGTTGTGTGTGACACCAGAGAGAGGCTAAGACCGCATTGACTCAGTGCCGTATTCAGCCTCTCTGGTGTCAAGTCTGATTTTGGAAAAAAAAAAAAAAAAAATCCAAAATCAGACAGAGTGGTTGACACCAGAGAGGCTAAGACCGCATTGACTCAGTGCGGTATTCAGCCTCTCTGGTGTCAAGGTCTGATTTGGGAAAAAAAAAAAAAAAATCCAAAATCAGACAGAGTGTTGAGACCAGAGAGGCTAAGACCGCATTGACTCAGTGCGGTTTTCAGCCTCTCTGGTGTCAAGTCTGATTTTGAAAAAAAAAAAAAAAAAAAATTCAAAATCAGACAGAGTGTTGACACCAGAGAGGCTAAGACCGCATTGACTCAGTGCGGTATTCAGCCTCTCTGGTGTCAAGTCTGATTGAAAAAAAAAAAAAAAAAATCCAATAATCAGACAGAGTGTTTGACACCAGAGAGGCTAAGACCGCATTGACTCAGTGCGTATTCAGCCTCCTCTGGTGTCAAGTCTGATTTTGGAAAAAAAAAAAAAAAAAATCCAAATCAGACAGAGTGTTGAGCTCCAGAGAGGCTAAGACCGCATTGACTCAGTGCGGTATTTCAGCCTCTCTGGTGTCAAGTCTGATTTGAAAAAAAAAAAAAAAAAAAAATCCAAAAATCAGACAGAGTGTGTTGACACCAGAGAGGCTAAGACCGCATTGACTCAGTGCGGTATTCAGCCTCTCTGGTGTCAAGTCTGATTTTGGAAAAAAAAAAAAAAAAAATCCAAAATCAGACAGAGTGTTGAGACCAGAGAGGCTAAAGCCGCATTGACTCAGTGCGGTATTCAGCCTCTCTGGTGTCAAGTCTGATTTTGAAAAAAAAAAAAAAAAAAAATCCAAAATCAGACAGAGTGTTGACACCAGAGAGGCTAAGACCGCATTGACTCAGTGCGGTATTCAGCCTCTCTGGTGTCAAGTCTGATTTTGGAAAAAAAAAAAAAAAAAAATCCAAAATCAGACAGAGTGTTGACACCAGAGAGGGCTAAGACCGCAATTGACTCAGTGCGGTATTCAGCCTCTCTGGTGTCAAGTCTGATTTTGGGAAAAAAAAAAAAAAAAAAATCCAAAATCAGACAGAGTGTTGACGACCAGAGAGGCTAAGACCGCATTGACTCAGTGCGGTATTCAGCCTCTCTTGGTGTCAAGTCTGATTTTGGAAAAAAAAAAAAAAAAAATCCAAAATCAGACAGAGTGTTGACACCAGAGAGGCTAAGACCGCATTGACTCAGTGCGGTATTCAGCCTCTCTGGTGTCAAGTCTGATTTTGAAAAAAAAAAAAAAAAAATCCAAAATCAGACAGAGTGTTGAGACCAGAGAGGCTAAGACCGCATTGACTCAGTGCGGTATTCAGCCTCTCTGGTGTCAAGTCTGATTTTGGAAAAAAAAAAAAAAAAAAAATCCAAAATCAGACAGAGTGTTGACACCAGAGAGGCTAAGACCGCATTGACTCAGTGCGGTATTCAGCCTCTCTGGTGTCAAGTCTGATTTTGGAAAAAAAAAAAAAAAAATCCAAAATCAGACAGAGTGTTGAGACCAGAGAGGCTAAGACCGCATTGACTCAGTGCGGTATTCAGCCTCTCTGGTGTCAAGTCTGATTTTGAAAAAAAAAAAAAAAAAAAATCCAAAATCAGACAGAGTGTTGACACCAGAGAGGGCTAAGACCGCATTGACTCAGTGCGGTATTCAGCCTCTCTGGTGTCAAGTCTGATTTTGAAAAAAAAAAAAAAAAAATCCAAAATCAGACAGAGTGTTGACACCAGAGAGGCTAAGACCGCATTGACTCAGTGCGGTATTCAGCCTCTCTGGTGTTCAAGTCTGATTTTGGAAAAAAAAAAAAAAAAATCAAAATCAGACAGAGTGTTGAGACCAGAGAGGCTAAGACCGCATTGACTCAGTGCGGTATTCAGCCTCTCTGGTGTCAAGTCTGATTTTGGAAAAAAAAAAAAAAAAAATCCAAAATCAGACAGAGTGTTGACACCAGAGAGGCTAAGACCGCATTGACTCAGTGCGTATTCAGCCTCTCTGGTGTCAAGTCTGATTTTGGAAAAAAAAAAAAAAAAAATCCAAAATCAGACAGAGTGTTGAGACCAGAGAGGCTAAGACCGCATTGACTCAGTGCGGGTATTCAGCCTCTCTGGTGTCAAGTCTGATTTTGAAAAAAAAAAAAAAAAAAAATCCAAAATCAGACAGAGTGTTGACACCAGAGAGGCTAAGACCGCATTGACTCAGTGCCGGTATTCAGCCTCTCTGGTGTCAAGTCTGATTTTGGAAAAAAAAAAAAAAAAAAAATCCAAAATCAGACAGAGTGTTGACACCAGAGAGGCTAAGACCGCATTGACTCAGTGCGGTATTCAGCCTCTCTGGTGTCAAGTCTGATTTTGGAAAAAAAAAAAAAAAAATCCAAAATCAGACAGAGTGTTGACACCAGAGAGGCTAAGACCGCATTGACTCAGTGCGGTATTCAGCCTCTCTGGTGTCAAGTCTGATTTTGGAAAAAAAAAAAAAAAAAATCCAAAATCAGACAGAGTGTTGACACCAGAGAGGCTAAGACCGCATTGACTCAGTGCGGTATTCAGCCTCTCTGGTGTCAAGTCTGATTTTGGAAAAAAAAAAAAAAAATCCAAAATCAGACAGAGTGTTGAGACCAGAGAGGCTAAGACCGCATTGACTCAGTGCGGTATTCAGCCTCTCTGGTGTCAAGTCTGATTTTGGAAAAAAAAAAAAAAAAAATCCAAAATCAGACAGAGTGTTGAGACCAGAGAGGCTAAGACCGCATTGACTCAGTGCGGTATTCAGCCTCTCTGGTGTCAAGTCTGATTTTGGAAAAAAAAAAAAAAAAATCCAAAATCAGACAGAGTGTTGAGACCAGAGAGGCTAAGACCGCATTGACTCAGTGCGGTATTCAGCCTCTCTGGTGTCAAGTCTGATTTTGGAAAAAAAAAAAAAAAAATCCAAAATCAGACAGAGTGTTGAGACCAGAGAGGCTAAGACCGCATTGACTCAGTGCGGTATTCAGCCTCTCTGGTGTCAAGTCTGATTTTGAAAAAAAAAAAAAAAAAATTCAAAATCAGACAGAGTGTTGACACCAGAGAGGCTAAGACCGCATTGACTCAGTGCGGTATTCAGCCTCTCTGGTGTCAAGTCTGATTAAAAAAAAAAAAAAAAAATCCAAAATCAGACAGAGTGTTGAGACCAGAGAGGCTAAGACCGCATTGACTCAGTGCGGTATTCAGCCTCTCTGGTGTCAAGTCTGATTTAAGAAAAAAAAAAAAAAAAAATCCAAAATCAGCCAGAGTGTTGACACCAGAGAGGCTAAGACCGCATTGACTCAGTGCGGTATTCAGCCTCTGGTGTCAAGTCTGATTTTGGAAAAAAAAAAAAAAAAATCCAAAATCAGACAGAGTGTTGAGACCAGAGAGGCTAAGACCGCATTGACTCAGTGCGGTATTCAGCCTCTCTGGTGTCAAGTCTGATTTTGAAAAAAAAAAAAAAAAAAATTCAAAATCAGACAGAGTGTTGACACCAGAGAGGCTAAGACCGCATTGACTCAGTGCGGTATTCAGCCTCTCTGGTGTCAAGTCTGATTTAAAAAAAAAAAAAAAAATCCAAAATCAGACAGAGTGTTGACACCAGAGAGGCTAAGACCGCATTGACTCAGTGCGGTATTCAGCCTCTCTGGTGTCAAGTCTGATTTTGGAAAAAAAAAAAAAAAAATCCAAAATCAGACAGAGTGTTGAGACCAGAGAGGCTAAGACCGCATTGACTCAGTGCGGTATTCAGCCTCTCTGGTGTCAAGTCTGATTTTGGAAAAAAAAAAAAAAAATCCAAAATCAGACAGTGTTGACACCAGAGAGGCTAAGACCGCATTGACTCAGTGCGGTATTCAGCCTCTGGTGTCAAGTCTGATTTTGAAAAAAAAAAAAAAAAAAATCCAAAATATCAGACAGAGTGTTGAGACCAGAGAGGCTAAGACCGCATTGACTCAGTGCGGTATTCAGCCTCTCTGGTGTCAAGTCTGATTTTGAAAAAAAAAAAAAAAAAATCCAAAATCAGACAGAGTGTTGACACCAGAGAGGCTAAGACCGCATTGACTCAGTGCGGTATTCAGCCTCTGGTGTCAAGTCTGATTTTGGAAAAAAGAAAAAAAAAATCCAAAATCAGCCAGAGTGTTGACACCAGAGAGGCTAAGACCGCATTGACTCAGTGCGGTATTCAGCCTCTCTGGTGTCAAGTCTGATTTTGAAAAACAAAAACAAAAAAATCCAAAATCAGACAGAGTGTTGACACCAGAGAGGCTAAGACCGCATTGACTCAGTGCCGTATTCAGCCTCTCTGGTGTCAAGTCTGATTTTGGAAAAAAAAAAAAAAAAAATCCAAAATCAGACAGAGTGTTGACACCAGAGAGGCTAAGACCGCATTGACTCAGTGCAGTATTCAGCCTCTCTGGTGTGAGACCAGAGAGGCTAAGACCGCATTGACTCAGTGCGGTATTCAGCCTCTCTGGTGTCAAGTCTGATTTAAAAAAAAAAAAAAAAAAATCCAAAATCAGACAGAGTGTTGACACCAGAGAGGCTAAGACCGCATTGACTCAGTGCGGTATTCAGCCTCTCTGGTGTCAAGTCTGATTTTGGAAAAAAAAAAAAAAAAAATCCAAAATCAGACAGAGTGTTGACACCAGAGAGGCTAAGACCGCATTGACTCAGTGCCGTATTCAGCCTCTCTGGTGTCAAGTCTGATTTTGGAAAAAAAAAAAAAAAAATCCAAAATCAGACAGAGTGTTGACACCAGAGAGGCTAAGACCGCATTGACTCAGTGCGGTATTCAGCCTCTCTGGTGTCAAGTCTGATTTTGGAAAAAAAAAAAAAAATCCAAAATCAGACAGAGTGTTGACACCAGAGAGGCTAAGACCGCATTGACTCAGTGCGGTATTCAGCCTCTGGTGTCAAGTCTGATTTTGGAAAAAAAAAAAAAAAAATCCAAAATCAGACAGAGTGTTGAGACCAGAGAGGCTAAGACCGCATTGACTCAGTGCGGTATTCAGCCTCTCTTTTGTCAAGTCTGATTTTGAAAAAAAAAAAAAAAAAAATCCAAAATCAGACAGAGTGTTGACACCAGAGAGGCTAAGACCGCATTGACTCAGTGCGGTATTCAGCCTCTCTGGTGTCAAGTCTGATTTTGGAAAAAAAAAAAAAAAAATCCAAAATCAGACAGAGTGTTGAGACCAGAGAGGCTAAGACCGCATTGACTCAGTGCGGTATTCAGCCTCTCTGGTGTCAAGTCTGATTTTGGAAAAAAAAAAAAAAAATCCAAAATCAGACAGTGTTGACACCAGAGATGCTAAGACCGCATTGACTCAGTGCGGTATTCAGCCTCTCTGGTGTCAAGTCTGATTTTGAAAAAAAAAAAAAAAAAATCCAAAATCAGACAGAGTGTTGACACCAGAGAGGCTAAGACCGCATTGACTCAGTGCGGTATTCAGCCTCTCTGGTGTCAAGTCTGATTTTGGAAAAAAAAAAAAAAAATCCAAAATCAGACAGAGTGTTGACACCAGAGAGGCTAAGACCGCATTGACTCAGTGCGGTATTCAGCCTCTGGTGTCAAGTCTGATTTTGGAAAAAAAAAAAAAAAAATCCAAAATCAGACAGAGTGTTGAGACCAGAGAGGCTAAGACCGCATTGACTCAGTGCGGTATTCAGCCTCTCTGGTGTCAAGTCTGATTTTGAAAAAAAAAAAAAAAAAAATCAAAATCAGACAGAGTGTTGACACCAGAGAGGCTAAGACCGCATTGACTCAGTGCGGTATTCAGCCTCTCTGGTGTCAAGTCTGATTTAAAAAAAAAAAAAAAAATCCAAAATCAGACAGAGTGTTGACACCAGAGAGGCTAAGACCGCATTGACTCAGTGCGGTATTCAGCCTCTCTGGTGTCAAGTCTGATTTTGGAAAAAAAAAAAAAAAAATCCAAAATCAGACAGAGTGTTGAGACCAGAGAGGCTAAGACCGCATTGACTCAGTGCGGTATTCAGCCTCTCTGGTGTCAAGTCTGATTTTGGAAAAAAAAAAAAAAAATCCAAAATCAGACAGTGTTGACACCAGAGAGGCTAAGACCGCATTGACTCAGTGCGGTATTCAGCCTCTGGTGTCAAGTCTGATTTTGAAAAAAAAAAAAAAAAAAATCCAAAATATCAGACAGAGTGTTGAGACCAGAGAGGCTAAGACCGCATTGACTCAGTGCGGTATTCAGCCTCTCTGGTGTCAAGTCTGATTTTGGAAAAAAAAAAAAAAAATCCAAAATCAGACAGAGTGTTGACACCAGAGAGGCTAAGACCGCATTGACTCAGTGCGGTATTCAGCCTCTCTGGTGTCAAGTCTGATTTTGGAAAAAAAAAAAAAAAAAATCCAAAATCAGACAGAGTGTTGAGACCAGAGAGGCTAAGACCGCATTGACTCAGTGCGGTATTCAGCCTCTCTGGTGTCAAGTCTGATTTTGGAAAAAAAAAAAAAAAAATCCAAAATCAGACAGAGTGTTGACACCAGAGAGGCTAAGACCGCATTGACTCAGTGCGGTATTCAGCCTCTGGTGTCAAGTCTGATTTTGGAAAAAAAAAAAAAAAAATCCAAAATCAGACAGAGTGTTGAGACCAGAGAGGCTAAGACCGCATTGACTCAGTGCGGTATTCAGCCTCTCTGGTGTCAAGTCTGATTTTGAAAAACAAAAAAAAAAAAATCCAAAATCAGACAGAGTGTTGACACCAGAGAGGCTAAGACCGCATTGACTCAGTGCCGTATTCAGCCTCTCTGGTGTCAAGTCTGATTTTGGAAAAAAAAAAAAAAAAATCCAAAATCAGACAGAGTGTTGACACCAGAGAGGCTAAGACCGCATTGACTCAGTGCAGTATTCAGCCTCTCTGGTGTGAGACCAGAGAGGCTAAGACCGCATTGACTCAGTGCGGTATTCAGCCTCTCTGGTGTCAAGTCTGATTAAAAAAAAAAAAAAAAAAAATCCAAAATCAGACAGAGTGTTGACACCAGAGAGGCTAAGACCGCATTGACTCAGTGCGGTATTCAGCCTCTCTGGTGTCAAGTCTGATTTTGGAAAAAAAAAAAAAAAAAATCCAAAATCAGACAGAGTGTTGACACCAGAGAGGCTAAGACCGCATTGACTCAGTGCCGTATTCAGCCTCTCTGGTGTCAAGTCTGATTTTGGAAAAAAAAAAAAAAAAATCCAAAATCAGACAGAGTGTTGACACCAGAGAGGCTAAGACCGCATTGACTCAGTGCGGTATTCAGCCTCTCTGGTGTCAAGTCTGATTTTGGAAAAAAAAAAAAAAAATCCAAAATCAGACAGAGTGTTGACACCAGAGAGGCTAAAACCGCATTGACTCAGTGCGGTATTCAGCCTCTGGTGTCAAGTCTGATTTTGGAAAAAAAAAAAAAAAAATCCAAAATCAGACAGAGTGTTGAGACCAGAGAGGCTAAGACCGCATTGACTCAGTGCGGTATTCAGCCTCTCTGGTGTCAAGTCTGATTTTGAAAAAAAAAAAAAAAAAAATTCAAAATCAGACAGAGTGTTGACATCAGAGAGGCTAAGACCGCATTGACTCAGTGCGGTATTCAGCCTCTCTGGTGTCAAGTCTGATTTAAAAAAAAAAAAAAAAATCCAAAATCAGACAGAGTGTTGACACCAGAGAGGCTAAGACCGCATTGACTCAGTGCGGTATTCAGCCTCTCTGGTGTCAAGTCTGATTTTGGAAAAAAAAAAAAAAAAATCCAAAATCAGACAGAGTGTTGAGACCAGAGAGGCTAAGACCGCATTGACTCAGTGCGGTATTCAGCCTCTCTGGTGTCAAGTCTGATTTTGGAAAAAAAAAAAAAAAATCCAAAATCAGACAGTGTTGACACCAGAGAGGCTAAGACCGCATTGACTCAGTGCGGTATTCAGCCTCTGGTGTCAAGTCTGATTTTGAAAAAAAAAAAAAAAAAAATCCAAAATATCAGACAGAGTGTTGAGACCAGAGAGGCTAAGACCGCATTGACTCAGTGCGGTATTCAGCCTCTCTGGTGTCAAGTCTGATTTTGAAAAAAAAAAAAAAAAAATCCAAAATCAGACAGAGTGTTGACACCAGAGAGGCTAAGACCGCATTGACTCAGTGCGGTATTCAGCCTCTCTGGTGTCAAGTCTGATTTTGGAAAAAAAAAAAAAAAAATCCAAAATCAGACAGAGTGTTGAGACCAGAGAGGCTAAGACCGCATTGACTCAGTGCGGTATTCAGCATCTCTGGTGTCAAGTCTGATTTTGGAAAAAAAAAAAAAAAATCCAAAATCAGACAGAGTGTTGACACCAGAGAGGCTAAGACCGCATTGACTCAGTGCGGTATTCAGCCTCTCTGGTGTCAAGTCTGATTTTGGAAAAAAAAAAAAAAAAATCCAAAATCAGACAGAGTGTTGAGACCAGAGAGGCTAAGACCGCATTGACTCAGTGCGGTATTCAGCCTCTCTGGTGTCAAGTCTGATTTTGGAAAAAAAAAAAAAAAAATCCAAAATCAGACAGAGTGTTGACACCAGAGAGGCTAAGACCGCATTGACTCAGTGCGGTATTCAGCCTCTGGTGTCAAGTCTGATTTTGGAAAAAAGAAAAAAAAAATCCAAAATCAGCCAGAGTGTTGAGACCAGAGAGGCTAAGACCGCATTGACTCAGTGCGGTATTCAGCGTCTCTGGTGTCAAGTCTGATTTTGAAAAACAAAAAAAAAAAAATCCAAAATCAGCCAGAGTGTTGACACCAGAGAGGCTAAGACCGCATTGACTCAGTGCCGTATTCAGCCTCTCTGGTGTCAAGTCTGATTTTGGAAAAAAAAAAAAAAAAATCCAAAATCAGACAGAGTGTTGACACCAGAGAGGCTAAGACCGCATTGACTCAGTGCAGTATTCAGCCTCTCTGGTGTGAGACCAGAGAGGCTAAGACCGCATTGACTCAGTGCGGTATTCAGCCTCTCTGGTGTCAAGTCTGATTTAAAAAAAAAAAAAAAAAAATCCAAAATCAGACAGAGTGTTGACACCAGAGAGGCTAAGACCGCATTGACTCAGTGCGGTATTCAGCCTCTCTGGTGTCAAGTCTGATTTTGGAAAAAAAAAAAAAAAAAATCCAAAATCAGACAGAGTGTTGACACCAGAGAGGCTAAGACCGCATTGACTCAGTGCCGTATTCAGCCTCTCTGGTGTCAAGTCTGATTTTGGAAAAAAAAAAAAAAAAATCCAAAATCAGACAGAGTGTTGACACCAGAGAGGCTAAGACCGCATTGACTCAGTGCGGTATTCAGCCTCTCTGGTGTCAAGTCTGATTTTGGAAAAAAAAAAAAAAAATCCAAAATCAGACAGAGTGTTGACACCAGAGAGGCTAAGACCGCATTGACTCAGTGCGGTATTCAGCCTCTGGTGTCAAGTCTGATTTTGGAAAAAAAAAAAAAAAAATCCAAAATCAGACAGAGTGTTGAGACCAGAGAGGCTAAGACCGCATTGACTCAGTGCGGTATTCAGCCTCTCTGGTGTCAAGTCTGATTTTGAAAAAAAAAAAAAAAAAAATTCAAAATCAGACAGAGTGTTGACACCAGAGAGGCTAAGACCGCATTGACTCAGTGCGGTATTCAGCCTCTCTGGTGTCAAGTCTGATTAAAAAAAAAAAAAAAAAATCCAAAATCAGACAGAGTGTTGACACCAGAGAGGCTAAGACCGCATTGACTCAGTGCGGTATTCAGCCTCTCTGGTGTCAAGTCTGATTTTGGAAAAAAAAAAAAAAAAATCCAAAATCAGACAGAGTGTTGAGACCAGAGAGGCTAAGACCGCATTGACTCAGTGCGGTATTCAGCCTCTCTGGTGTCAAGTCTGATTTAAAAAAAAAAAAAAAAAAAAATCCAAAATCAGCCAGAGTGTTGACACCAGAGAGGCTAAGACCGCATTGACTCAGTGCCGTATTCAGCCTCTCTGGTGTCAAGTCTGATTTTGGAAAAAAAAAAAAAAAAATCCAAAATCAGACAGAGTGTTGAGACCAGAGAGCCTAAGTCCGCATTGACTCAGTGCGGTATTCAGCCTCTCTGGTGTCAAGTCTGATTTTGAAAAAAAAAAAAAAAAAAAATCCAAAATCAGCCAGAGTGTTGACACCAGAGAGGCTAAGACCGCATTGACTCAGTGCCGTATTCAGCCTCTCTGGTGTCAAGTCTGATTTTGGAAAAAAAAAAAAAAAAATCCAAAATCAGACAGAGTGTTGACACCAGAGAGGCTAAGACCGCATTGACTCAGTGCGGTATTCAGCCTCTCTGGTGTCAAGTCTGATTTTGGAAAAAAAAAAAAAAAATCCAAAATCAGACAGAGTGTTGAGACCAGAGAGGCTAAGACCGCATTGACTCAGTGCGGTTTTCAGCCTCTCTGGTGTCAAGTCTGATTTTGAAAAAAAAAAAAAAAAAAATTCAAAATCAGACAGAGTGTTGACACCAGAGAGGCTAAGACCGCATTGACTCAGTGCGGTATTCAGCCTCTCTGGTGTCAAGTCTGATTAAAAAAAAAAAAAAAAAATCCAAAATCAGACAGAGTGTTGACACCAGAGAGGCTAAGACCGCATTGACTCAGTGCGGTATTCAGCCTCTCTGGTGTCAAGTCTGATTTTGGAAAAAAAAAAAAAAAAATCCAAAATCAGACAGAGTGTTGAGACCAGAGAGGCTAAGACCGCATTGACTCAGTGCGGTATTCAGCCTCTCTGGTGTCAAGTCTGATTTAAAAAAAAAAAAAAAAAAAAATCCAAAATCAGCCAGAGTGTTGACACCAGAGAGGCTAAGACCGCATTGACTCAGTGCCGTATTCAGCCTCTCTGGTGTCAAGTCTGATTTTGGAAAAAAAAAAAAAAAAATCCAAAATCAGACAGAGTGTTGAGACCAGAGAGCCTAAGACCGCATTGACTCAGTGCGGTATTCAGCCTCTCTGGTGTCAAGTCTGATTTTGAAAAAAAAAAAAAAAAAAAATCCAAAATCAGCCAGAGTGTTGACACCAGAGAGGCTAAGACCGCATTGACTCAGTGCCGTATTCAGCCTCTCTGGTGTCAAGTCTGATTTTGGAAAAAAAAAAAAAAAAATCCAAAATCAGACAGAGTGTTGACACCAGAGAGGCTAAGACCGCATTGACTCAGTGCGGTATTCAGCCTCTCTGGTGTCAAGTCTGATTTTGGAAAAAAAAAAAAAAAATCCAAAATCAGACAGAGTGTTGAGACCAGAGAGGCTAAGACCGCATTGACTCAGTGCGGTTTTCAGCCTCTCTGGTGTCAAGTCTGATTTTGAAAAAAAAAAAAAAAAAATCCAAAATCAGACAGAGTGTTGACACCAGAGAGGCTAAGACCGCATTGACTCAGTGCGGTATTCAGCCTCTCTGGTGTCAAGTCTGATTTTGGAAAAAAAAAAAAAAAAATCCAAAATCAGACAGAGTGTTGAGACCAGAGAGGCTAAGACCGCATTGACTCAGTGCGGTATTCAGCCTCTCTGGTGTCAAGTCTGATTTTGGAAAAAAAAAAAAAAAAAAATCCAAAATCAGACAGAGTGTTGACACCAGAGAGGCTAAGACCGCATTGACTCAGTGCGGTATTCAGCCTCTCTGGTGTCAAGTCTGATTTTGGAAAAAAGAAAAGAAAATCCAAAATCAGACAGAGTGTTGAGACCAGAGAGGCTAAGACCGCATTGACTCAGTGCGGTATTCAGCCTCTCTGGTGTCAAGTCTGATTTTGGAAAAAAAAAAAAAAAAATCCAAAATCAGACAGTGTTGACACCAGAGAGGCTAAGACCGCATTGACTCAGTGCGGTATTCAGCCTCTGGTGTCAAGTCTGATTTTGAAAAAAAAAAAAAAAAAAATCCAAAATCAGACAGAGTGTTGAGACCAGAGAGGCTAAGACCGCATTGACTCAGTGCGGTATTCAGCCTCTCTGGTGTCAAGTCTGATTTTGAAAAAAAAAAAAAAAAAATCCAAAATCAGACAGAGTGTTGACACCAGAGAGGCTAAGACCGCATTGACTCAGTGCGGTATTCAGCCTCTCTGGTGTCAAGTCTGATTTTGGAAAAAAAAAAAAAAAAATCCAAAATCAGACAGAGTGTTGAGACCAGAGAGGCTAAGACCGCATTGACTCAGTGCGGTATTCAGCCTCTCTGGTGTCAAGTCTGATTTTGGAAAAAAAAAAAAAAAATCCAAAATCAGACAGAGTGTTGACACCAGAGAGGCTAAGACCGCATTGACTCAGTGCAGTATTCAGCCTCTCTGGTGTGAGACCAGAGAGGCTAAGACCTTATTGACTCAGTGCGGTATTCAGCCTCTCTGGTGTCAAGTCTGATTTAAAAAAAAAAAAAAAAAAATCCAAAATCAGACAGAGTGTTGACACCAGAGAGGCTAAGACCGCATTGACTCAGTGCGGTATTCAGCCTCTCTGGTGTCAAGTCTGATTTTGGAAAAAAAAAAAAAAAAATCCAAAATCAGACAGAGTGTTGAGACCAGAGAGGCTAAGACCGCATTGACTCAGTGCGGTATTCAGCCTCTCTGGTGTCAAGTCTGATTTTGGAAAAAAAAAAAAAAAAAATCCAAAATCAGACAGAGTGTTGAGACCAGAGAGGCTAAGACCGCATTGACTCAGTGCGGTATTCAGCCTCTCTGGTGTCAAGTCTGATTTTGGAAAAAAAAAAAAAAAAATCCAAAATCAGACAGAGTGTTGAGACCAGAGAGGCTAAGACCGCATTGACTCAGTGCGGTATTCAGCCTCTCTGGTGTCAAGTCTGATTTTGGAAAAAAAAAAAAAAAAATCCAAAATCAGACAGAGTGTTGAGACCAGAGAGGCTAAGACCGCATTGACTCAGTGCGGTATTCAGCCTCTCTGGTGTCAAGTCTGATTTTGAAAAAAAAAAAAAAAAAAATTCAAAATCAGACAGAGTGTTGACACCAGAGAGGCTAAGACCGCATTGACTCAGTGCGGTATTCAGCCTCTCTGGTGTCAAGTCTGATTAAAAAAAAAAAAAAAAATCCAAAATCAGACAGAGTGTTGAGACCAGAGAGGCTAAGACCGCATTGACTCAGTGCGGTATTCAGCCTCTCTGGTGTCAAGTCTGATTTAAAAAAAAAAAAAAAAAAAATCCAAAATCAGCCAGAGTGTTGACACCAGAGAGGCTAAGACCGCATTGACTCAGTGCCGTATTCAGCCTCTCTGGTGTCAAGTCTGATTTTGGAAAAAAAAAAAAAAAAATCCAAAATCAGACAGAGTGTTGAGACCAGAGAGCCTAAGACCGCATTGACTCAGTGCGGTATTCAGCCTCTCTGGTGTCAAGTCTGATTTTGAAAAAAAAAAAAAAAAAAAATCCAAAATCAGCCAGAGTGTTGACACCAGAGAGGCTAAGACCGCATTGACTCAGTGCCGTATTCAGCCTCTCTGGTGTCAAGTCTGATTTTGGAAAAAAAAAAAAAGAAATCCAAAATCAGACAGAGTGTTGACACCAGAGAGGCTAAGACCGCATTGACTCAGTGCGGTATTCAGCCTCTCTGGTGTCAAGTCTGATTTTGGAAAAAAAAAAAAAAAAATCCAAAATCAGACAGAGTGTTGAGACCAGAGAGGCTAAGACCGCATTGACTCAGTGCGGTATTCAGCCTCTCTGGTGTCAAGTCTGATTTTGGAAAAAAAAAAAAAAAAATCCAAAATCAGACAGAGTGTTGAGACCAGAGAGGCTAAGACCGCATTGACTCAGTGCGGTATTCAGCCTCTCTGGTGTCAAGTCTGATTTTGGAAAAAAAAAAAAAAAAAAATCCAAAATCAGACAGAGTGTTGACACCAGAGAGGCTAAGACCGCATTGACTCAGTGCGGTATTCAGCCTCTCTGGTGTCAAGTCTGATTTTGGAAAAAAAAAAAGAAAATCCAAAATCAGACAGAGTGTTGAGACCAGAGAGGCTAAGACCGCATTGACTCAGTGCGGTATTCAGCCTCTCTGGTGTCAAGTCTGATTTTGGAAAAAAAAAAAAAAAAATCCAAAATCAGACAGTGTTGACACCAGAGAGGCTAAGACCGCATTGACTCAGTGCGGTATTCAGCCTCTGGTGTCAAGTCTGATTTTGAAAAAAAAAAAAAAAAAAATCCAAAATCAGACAGAGTGTTGAGACCAGAGAGGCTAAGACCGCATTGACTCAGTGCGGTATTCAGCCTCTCTGGTGTCAAGTCTGATTTTGAAAAAAAAAAAAAAAAAATCCAAAATCAGACAGAGTGTTGACACCAGAGAGGCTAAGACCGCATTGACTCAGTGCGGTATTCAGCCTCTCTGGTGTCAAGTCTGATTTTGGAAAAAAAAAAAAAAAAATCCAAAATCAGACAGAGTGTTGAGACCAGAGAGGCTAAGACCGCATTGACTCAGTGCGGTATTCAGCCTCTCTGGTGTCAAGTCTGATTTTGGAAAAAAAAAAAAAAAATCCAAAATCAGACAGAGTGTTGACACCAGAGAGGCTAAGACCGCATTGACTCAGTGCAGTATTCAGCCTCTCTGGTGTGAGACCAGAGAGGCTAAGACCTTATTGACTCAGTGCGGTATTCAGCCTCTCTGGTGTCAAGTCTGATTAAAAAAAAAAAAAAAAAAAATCCAAAATCAGACATAGTGTTGACACCAGAGAGGCTAAGACTGCATTGACTCAGTGCGGTATTCAGCCTCTCTGGTGTCAAGTCTGATTTTGGAAAAAAAAAAAAAAAAATCCAAAATCAGCCAGAGTGTTGACACCAGAGAGGCTAAGACCGCATTGACTCAGTGTCGTATTCAGCCTCTCTGGTGTCAAGTCTGATTTTGGAAAAAAAAAAAAAAAAATCCAAAATCAGACAGAGTGTTGAGACCAGAGAGGCTAAGACCGCATTGACTCAGTGCGGTATTCAGCCTCTCTGGTGTCAAGTCTGATTTTGAAAAACAAAAAAAAAAAATCCAAAATCAGCCAGAGTGTTGACACCAGAGAGGCTAAGACCGCATTGACTCAGTGCCGTATTCAGCCTCTCTGGTGTCAAGTCTGATTTTGGAAAAAAAAAAAAAAAAATCCAAAATCAGACAGAGTGTTGACACCAGAGAGGCTAAGACCGCATTGACTCAGTGCGGTATTCAGCCTCTCTGGTGTCAAGTCTGATTTTGGAAAAAAAAAAAAAAAAAAATCCAAAATCAGACACAGTGTTGACACCAGAGAGGCTAAGACCGCATTGACTCAGTGCCGTATTCAGCCTCTCTGGTGTCAAGTCTGATTTTGGAAAAAAAAAAAAAAAAATCCAAAATCAGACAGAGTGTTGAGACCAGAGAGCCTAAGACCGCATTGACTCAGTGCGGTATTCAGCCTCTCTGGTGTCAAGTCTGATTTTGAAAAAAAAAAAAAAAAAAAATCCAAAATCAGCCAGAGTGTTGACACCAGAGAGGCTAAGACCGCATTGACTCAGTGCCGTATTCAGCCTCTCTGGTGTCAAGTCTGATTTTGGAAAAAAAAAAAAAGAAATCCAAAATCAGACAGAGTGTTGACACCAGAGAGGCTAAGACCGCATTGACTCAGTGCGGTATTCAGCCTCTCTGGTGTCAAGTCTGATTTTGGAAAAAAAAAAAAAAAAATCCAAAATCAGACAGAGTGTTGAGACCAGAGAGGCTAAGACCGCATTGACTCAGTGCGGTATTCAGCCTCTCTGGTGTCAAGTCTGATTTTGGAAAAAAAAAAAAAAAAATCCAAAATCAGACAGAGTGTTGAGACCAGAGAGGCTAAGACCGCATTGACTCAGTGCGGTATTCAGCCTCTCTGGTGTCAAGTCTGATTTTGGAAAAAAAAAAAAAAAAAAATCCAAAATCAGACAGAGTGTTGACACCAGAGAGGCTAAGACCGCATTGACTCAGTGCGGTATTCAGCCTCTCTGGTGTCAAGTCTGATTTTGGAAAAAAAAAAAGAAAATCCAAAATCAGACAGAGTGTTGAGACCAGAGAGGCTAAGACCGCATTGACTCAGTGCGGTATTCAGCCTCTCTGGTGTCAAGTCTGATTTTGGAAAAAAAAAAAAAAAAATCCAAAATCAGACAGTGTTGACACCAGAGAGGCTAAGACCGCATTGACTCAGTGCGGTATTCAGCCTCTGGTGTCAAGTCTGATTTTGAAAAAAAAAAAAAAAAAATCCAAAATCAGACAGAGTGTTGAGACCAGAGAGGCTAAGACCGCATTGACTCAGTGCGGTATTCAGCCTCTCTGGTGTCAAGTCTGATTTTGAAAAAAAAAAAAAAAAAATCCAAAATCAGACAGAGTGTTGACACCAGAGAGGCTAAGACCGCATTGACTCAGTGCGGTATTCAGCCTCTCTGGTGTCAAGTCTGATTTTGGAAAAAAAAAAAAAAAAATCCAAAATCAGACAGAGTGTTGAGACCAGAGAGGCTAAGACCGCATTGACTCAGTGCGGTATTCAGCCTCTCTGGTGTCAAGTCTGATTTTGGAAAAAAAAAAAAAAAATCCAAAATCAGACAGAGTGTTGACACCAGAGAGGCTAAGACCGCATTGACTCAGTGCAGTATTCAGCCTCTCTGGTGTGAGACCAGAGAGGCTAAGACCTTATTGACTCAGTGCGGTATTCAGCCTCTCTGGTGTCAAGTCTGATTAAAAAAAAAAAAAAAAAAAATCCAAAATCAGACATAGTGTTGACACCAGAGAGGCTAAGACTGCATTGACTCAGTGCGGTATTCAGCCTCTCTGGTGTCAAGTCTGATTTTGGAAAAAAAAAAAAAAAAATCCAAAATCAGCCAGAGTGTTGACACCAGAGAGGCTAAGACCGCATTGACTCAGTGTCGTATTCAGCCTCTCTGGTGTCAAGTCTGATTTTGGAAAAAAAAAAAAAAAAATCCAAAATCAGACAGAGTGTTGAGACCAGAGAGGCTAAGACCGCATTGACTCAGTGCGGTATTCAGCCTCTCTGGTGTCAAGTCTGATTTTGAAAAACAAAAAAAAAAAATCCAAAATCAGCCAGAGTGTTGACACCAGAGAGGCTAAGACCGCATTGACTCAGTGCCGTATTCAGCCTCTCTGGTGTCAAGTCTGATTTTGGAAAAAAAAAAAAAAAAAATCCAAAATCAGACAGAGTGTTGACACCAGAGAGGCTAAGACCGCATTGACTCAGTGCGGTATTCAGCCTCTCTGGTGTCAAGTCTGATTTTGGAAAAAAAAAAAAAAAAAAATCCAAAATCAGACACAGTGTTGACACCAGAGAGGCTAAGACCGCATTGACTCAGTGCGGTATTCAGCCTCTCTGGTGTCAAGTCTGATTTTGGAAAAAAAAAAAAAAAAATCCAAAATCAGACAGAGTGTTGAGACCAGAGAGGCTAAGACCGCATTGACTCAGTGCGGTATTCAGCCTCTCTGGTGTCAAGTCTGATTTTGGAAAAAAAAAAAAAAAATCCAAAATCAGACAGAGTGTTGACACCAGAGAGGCTAAGACCGCATTGACTCAGTGCGGTATTCAGCCTCTCTGGTGTCAAGTCTGATTTTGGAAAAAAAAAAAAAAAAATCCAAAATCAGACAGAGTGTTGAGACCAGAGA
Source organism: Poromitra crassiceps (assembly GCF_964638095.1). NCBI lineage: Eukaryota > Metazoa > Chordata > Actinopteri > Beryciformes > Melamphaidae > Poromitra > Poromitra crassiceps. The sequence goes on along the minus strand of NW_028151937.1, from coordinate 119,812 downwards.
GGCTAAGACCGCATTGACTCAGTGCGGTATTCAGCCTCTCTGGTGTCAAGTCTGATTTTGGAAAAAAAAAAAAAAAATCCAAAATCAGACAGAGTGTTGACACCAGAGAGGCTAAGACCGCATTGACTCAGTGCGGTATTCAGCCTCTCTGGTGTCAAGTCTGATTTAAAAAAAAAAAAAAAAAATCCAAAATCAGACAGAGTGTTGACACCAGAGAGGCTAAGACCGCATTGACTCAGTGCGGTATTCAGCCTCTCTGGTGTCAAGTCTGATTTTGGAAAAAAAAAAAAAAAAATCCAAAATCAGACAGAGTGTTGAGACCAGAGAGGCTAAGACCGCATTGACTCAGTGCGGTATTCAGCCTCTCTGGTGTCAAGTCTGATTTTGGAAAAAAAAAAAAAAAAATCCAAAATCAGACAGTGTTGACACCAGAGAGGCTAAGACCGCATTGACTCAGTGCGGTATTCAGCCTCTGGTGTCAAGTCTGATTTTGAAAAAAAAAAAAAAAAAAATCCAAAATATCAGACAGAGTGTTGAGACCAGAGAGGCTAAGACCGCATTGACTCAGTGCGGTATTCAGCCTCTCTGGTGTCAAGTCTGATTTTGAAAAAAAAAAAAAAAAAATCCAAAATCAGACAGAGTGTTGACACCAGAGAGGCTAAGACCGCATTGACTCAGTGCGGTATTCAGCCTCTCTGGTGTCAAGTCTGATTTTGGAAAAAAAAAAAAAAAAATCCAAAATCAGACAGAGTGTTGAGACCAGAGAGGCTAAGACCGCATTGACTCAGTGCGGTATTCAGCCTCTCTGGTGTCAAGTCTGATTTTGGAAAAAAAAAAAAAAAATCCAAAATCAGACAGAGTGTTGACACCAGAGAGGCTAAGACCGCATTGACTCAGTGCGGTATTCAGCCTCTCTGGTGTCAAGTCTGATTTTGGAAAAAAAAAAAAAAAAATCCAAAATCAGACAGAGTGTTGAGACCAGAGAGGCTAAGACAGCATTGACTCAGTGCGGTATTCAGCCTCTCTGGTGTCAAGTCTGATTTTGGAAAAAAAAAAAAAAAAATCCAAAATCAGACAGAGTGTTGACACCAGAGAGGCTAAGACCGCATTGACTCAGTGCGGTATTCAGCCTCTGGTGTCAAGTCTGATTTTGGAAAAAAGAAAAAAAAAATCCAAAATCAGCCAGAGTGTTGAGACCAGAGAGGCTAAGACCGCATTGACTCAGTGCGGTATTCAGCCTCTCTGGTGTCAAGTCTGATTTTGAAAAACAAAAAAAAAAAAATCCAAAATCAGCCAGAGTGTTGACACCAGAGAGGCTAAGACCGCATTGACTCAGTGCCGTATTCAGCCTCTCTGGTGTCAAGTCTGATTTTGGAAAAAAAAAAAAAAAAATCCAAAATCAGACAGAGTGTTGACACCAGAGAGGCTAAGACCGCATTGACTCAGTGCAGTATTCAGCCTCTCTGGTGTGAGACCAGAGAGGCTAAGACCGCATTGACTCAGTGCGGTATTCAGCCTCTCTGGTGTCAAGTCTGATTAAAAAAAAAAAAAAAAAAAATCCAAAATCAGACAGAGTGTTGACACCAGAGAGGCTAAGACCGCATTGACTCAGTGCGGTATTCAGCCTCTCTGGTGTCAAGTCTGATTTTGGAAAAAAAAAAAAAAAAAATCCAAAATCAGACAGAGTGTTGACACCAGAGAGGCTAAGACCGCATTGACTCAGTGCCGTATTCAGCCTCTCTGGTGTCAAGTCTGATTTTGGAAAAAAAAAAAAAAAAATCCAAAATCAGACAGAGTGTTGACACCAGAGAGGCTAAGACCGCATTGACTCAGTGCGGTATTCAGCCTCTCTGGTGTCAAGTCTGATTTTGGAAAAAAAAAAAAAAAATCCAAAATCAGACAGAGTGTTGACACCAGAGAGGCTAAGACCGCATTGACTCAGTGCGGTATTCAGCCTCTGGTGTCAAGTCTGATTTTGGAAAAAAAAAAAAAAAAATCCAAAATCAGACAGAGTGTTGAGACCAGAGAGGCTAAGACCGCATTGACTCAGTGCGGTATTCAGCCTCTCTGGTGTCAAGTCTGATTTTGAAAAAAAAAAAAAAAAAAATTCAAAATCAGACAGAGTGTTGACATCAGAGAGGCTAAGACCGCATTGACTCAGTGCGGTATTCAGCCTCTCTGGTGTCAAGTCTGATTTAAAAAAAAAAAAAAAAATCCAAAATCAGACAGAGTGTTGACACCAGAGAGGCTAAGACCGCATTGACTCAGTGCGGTATTCAGCCTCTCTGGTGTCAAGTCTGATTTTGGAAAAAAAAAAAAAAAAAATCCAAAATCAGACAGAGTGTTGAGACCAGAGAGGCTAAGACCGCATTGACTCAGTGCGGTATTCAGCCTCTCTGGTGTCAAGTCTGATTTTGGAAAAAAAAAAAAAAAATCCAAAATCAGACAGTGTTGACACCAGAGAGGCTAAGACCGCATTGACTCAGTGCGGTATTCAGCCTCTGGTGTCAAGTCTGATTTTGAAAAAAAAAAAAAAAAAAATCCAAAATATCAGACAGAGTGTTGAGACCAGAGAGGCTAAGACCGCATTGACTCAGTGCGGTATTCAGCCTCTCTGGTGTCAAGTCTGATTTTGAAAAAAAAAAAAAAAAAATCCAAAATCAGACAGAGTGTTGACACCAGAGAGGCTAAGACCGCATTGACTCAGTGCGGTATTCAGCCTCTCTGGTGTCAAGTCTGATTTTGGAAAAAAAAAAAAAAAAATCCAAAATCAGACAGAGTGTTGAGACCAGAGAGGCTAAGACCGCATTGACTCAGTGCGGTATTCAGCATCTCTGGTGTCAAGTCTGATTTTGGAAAAAAAAAAAAAAAAATCCAAAATCAGACAGAGTGTTGACACCAGAGAGGCTAAGACCGCATTGACTCAGTGCGGTATTCAGCCTCTCTGGTGTCAAGTCTGATTTTGGAAAAAAAAAAAAAAAAATCCAAAATCAGACAGAGTGTTGAGACCAGAGAGGCTAAGACCGCATTGACTCAGTGCGGTATTCAGCCTCTCTGGTGTCAAGTCTGATTTTGGAAAAAAAAAAAAAAAAATCCAAAATCAGACAGAGTGTTGACACCAGAGAGGCTAAGACCGCATTGACTCAGTGCGGTATTCAGCCTCTGGTGTCAAGTCTGATTTTGGAAAAAAGAAAAAAAAAATCCAAAATCAGCCAGAGTGTTGAGACCAGAGAGGCTAAGACCGCATTGACTCAGTGCAGTATTCAGCCTCTCTGGTGTCAAGTCTGATTTTGAAAAAAAAAAAAAAAAAAATCCAAAATCAGCCAGAGTGTTGACACCAGAGAGGCTAAGACCGCATTGACTCAGTGCCGTATTCAGCCTCTCTGGTGTCAAGTCTGATTTTGGAAAAAAAAAAAAAAAAATCCAAAATCAGACAGAGTGTTGACACCAGAGAGGCTAAGACCGCATTGACTCAGTGCAGTATTCAGCCTCTCTGGTGTGAGACCAGAGAGGCTAAGACCGCATTGACTCAGTGCGGTATTCAGCCTCTCTGGTGTCAAGTCTGATTTAAAAAAAAAAAAAAAAAAATCCAAAATCAGACAGAGTGTTGACACCAGAGAGGCTAAGACCGCATTGACTCAGTGCGGTATTCAGCCTCTCTGGTGTCAAGTCTGATTTTGGAAAAAAAAAAAAAAAAAATCCAAAATCAGACAGAGTGTTGACACCAGAGAGGCTAAGACCGCATTGACTCAGTGCCGTATTCAGCCTCTCTGGTGTCAAGTCTGATTTTGGAAAAAAAAAAAAAAAAATCCAAAATCAGACAGAGTGTTGACACCAGAGAGGCTAAGACCGCATTGACTCAGTGCGGTATTCAGCCTCTCTGGTGTCAAGTCTGATTTTGGAAAAAAAAAAAAAAAATCCAAAATCAGACAGAGTGTTGACACCAGAGAGGCTAAGACCGCATTGACTCAGTGCGGTATTCAGCCTCTGGTGTCAAGTCTGATTTTGGAAAAAAAAAAAAAAAAATCCAAAATCAGACAGAGTGTTGAGACCAGAGAGGCTAAGACCGCATTGACTCAGTGCGGTATTCAGCCTCTCTGGTGTCAAGTCTGATTTTGAAAAAAAAAAAAAAAAAAATTCAAAATCAGACAGAGTGTTGACACCAGAGAGGCTAAGACCGCATTGACTCAGTGCGGTATTCAGCCTCTCTGGTGTCAAGTCTGATTAAAAAAAAAAAAAAAAAATCCAAAATCAGACAGAGTGTTGAGACCAGAGAGCCTAAGATAGTAGGGTCATCTGTGGCACTTCCGTGACCGTGGAGAGCGAAGGTCCGTTTCTCAATGGATTTGTCATCTAGGAGGGGTAATAAACAAATTTAGCCGGGGTGTATTTTAAAAAAAGGCGGGGAAAATATTTGAGAGACCAAAATCCAAAATGTCTGCCGTGGAAATGAACTTTTTAATGGTTTGACCTACAATGATGCACAATACATGGTTTCAGAGCTTATTCTGGTCAAGGAATACATATTTGGTGTTTATATAATGATTTGACTTATTTTTGACCTTCAAATACAAGATGGCTGCCAATTTTGAGCTCTAAAAGGCAGTTTTTTCAAAATCGTCATAGAGCCTTCATATTAGGCTTGAATGACAGGTCTTCTCATGATGAGTTGAATAATGTACAGTATAAGTACACAGAAGTAATCTCTGAGGTCAATAAAGTCAATGTTTGTGTGTAAACAACAGTTGCTGATTTGCGGGTTCCCATTAAATAGGGTAGGCTACTGAGAATATGGTGTCCAGTTCATCCCATCACATTTTCATAATGAACCAAAAACAATTTTGCACTATAGCCTAACATAAAATAATATTCTGTATGCAAAGCTAGCAAGGTTAGTTGCTTGAGCTGAATTTAAAGGTCAACTCAAAACAAACAATGAAATTAACTTTGAAATTAAAACTGAATCCTAGGCTATTAAATTTCATCAGCACACAGTAAAGGAAACTTGTCTTTGAACTCAGCTGACTGTCTAGTCCTAATCCCTGTTGTGCAATGTCCCTTTTCAGTGAAGTTTTAGTTTTTGTTAAGAGTATGGACTTTTAATCTTGACCTTGTTGGTAGGCAACGGCCCTTTTTCAGTCAAGCATTTTCAGATTAGCCCAGTCAGTCTGTGAAGCAGTCAGTGTCAGCACTTGCGCGAGCTCGCTTTTTCTCTAACTAATGTTAACATTACACACTTTAAGACACTTTGTTTGAGGATATAAAAGGAGGTACGGTGGTGTAGTGGTAAGCACTATCGCCTCACAGCTCGAAGGTCGTGGGTTCGATTCCCACCTGGGACGATGTGAACGCTGAAGGAATGCGTGCCCGTCCGCATGTCCACGAGTGCCCACCGCCCGGGTGGGGTCGTCAAAAGGGCCTTTCTGTGTGGAGTTTGCATGTTCTCCCCGTGCCTCCCGGGGGTTTCCTTCATATAGGAACCCCCTTCACCAAAAACATGCAATATCCTGGTTGCTAATGTGGTTCCTCCTCTGGTCGTTAAGGGCGCCTGTTCAGAGGGAGGGGAACTGGTTGGAATAGTGTGAACCTCCCACGTGCTATGTCCTACCGGTGAAGCTTCCCCTGTCAGGTGAAAAGAAGCGGCTGGCTAACTGCCCATGTCTCGGAGGAAGCATGGAGCCAGTTTCGGCTCTCCCCAGATCGGCAGAGGGTGGAGTAGCAACCAGGATAAAGAAATTACGTTAGCACTAATGGGGGATAAAAATGGGATAAAAAATCGGGGGGGGGGGAATATATAAAAAAGAAAAAGAAAACTTTGTTTGAGGTTATCAACGTTATTCACTAGTCTAAAGATAGTTCTACCATCAAGAACATATAAAACAAAAGCAAAAACAATTTTTATTTGCAGAAGTCATCATTGATATTTGGTGTTAGCTAACGTTAGGTAACGTTATTATTTTTAGCTAAAGTTAATGTTATCTGTCTCCACAATTCTGTCAACTGACATATGCATTTGCTTTTGAAAATAAACAGCGTATAACAGCAATATAATATAACAGTAATATAATAGCGAGTTGCTTTCCCTCCCAATGAAAGACAAAGCACACAATGTCCTATGAATGTGTCCTAAAATGTGACAAGCCTTGCAAGCCCACCGATACAATAAATCAAGGCAAATGGGACAGCTTACAATTAAAAGCCCAAGAGTGGTCAGGACTTGATAAATTTGATGATGTTTACACCACCACCTCCTGGGAAGATGGGGCAACCAATCGGTACATGCATTCGTCATGTTATATTTCTATTTAATCTTCAGTTATGCTTAAGCAAGCCAGGCTGTTTATTTTCAAAAGCAAATGCATATGTCAGTTGACAGAAGTGTGGAGACAGATAACATTAACTTTAGCTAAAAAATAATAACGTTACCTAACGTTAGCTAACACCAAATATCAATGATGACTTCTGCAAATAAAAATTGTTTTTGCTTTTGTTTTATATGTTCTTGATGGTAGAACTATCTTTAGACTAGTGAATAACGTTGATATCCTCAAACAAAGTGTCTTAAAGTGTGTAATGTTAACATTAGTTAGAGAAAAAGCGAGCTCGCGCAAGTGCTGACACTGACTGCTTCACAGACTGACTGAGCTAATCTGAAAATGCTTGACTGAAAAAGGGCCGTTGCCTACCAACAAGGTCAAGATTAAAAGTCCATACTCTTAACAAAAACTAAAACTTCACTGAAAAGGGACATTGCACAACAGGGATTAGGACTAGACAGTCAGCTGAGTTCAAAGACAAGTTTCCTTTACTGTGTGCTGATGAAATTTAGTAGCCTAGGATTCAGTTTTAATTTCAAAGTTAATTTCATTGTTTGTTTTGAGTTGACCTTTAAATTCAGCTCAAGCAACTAACCTTGCTAGCTTTGCATACAGAATACTATTTTATGTTAGGCTATAGTGCAAAATTGTTTTTGGTTCATTATGAAAATGTGATGGGATGAACTGGACACCATATTCTCAGTAGCCTACCCTATTTAATGGGAAACCGCAAATCAGCAACTGTTGTTTACACACAAACATTGACTTTATTGACCTCAGAGATTACTTCTGTGTACTTATACTGTACATTATTCAACTCATCATGAGAAGACCTGTCATTCAAGCCTAATATGAAGGCTCTATGACGATTTTGAAAAAAACTGCCTCAAAATTGGCAGCCATCTTGGATTTGAAGGTCAAAAATAGGTCAAATCATTATATAAACACCAAATATGTATTCCTTGACCAGAATAAGCTCTGAAACCATGTATTTGTGCATCATTGTAGGTCAAAGCATTAAAAAGTTCATTTCCACAGCAGCCATTTTGGATTTTGGTCTCTCAAATATTTTCCCCGCCTTTTTTAAAAATACACCCCGGCTAAATTTGTTTATTAACCCTCCTAGATGACAAATCCATTGAGAAACGGACCTTCGCTCTCCACGGTCACGGAAGTGCCACAGATGACCCTACTAAGACCGCATTGACTCAGTGCGGTATTCAGCCTCTCTGGTGTCAAGTCTGATTTTGAAAAAAAAAAAAAAAAAAAAATCCAAAATCAGCCAGAGTGTTGACACCAGAGAGGCTAAGACCGCATTGACTCAGTGCCGTATTCAGCCTCTCTGGTGTCAAGTCTGATTTTGGAAAAAAAAAAAAAAAAATCCAAAATCAGACAGAGTGTTGACACCAGAGAGGCTAAGACCGCATTGACTCAGTGCGGTATTCAGCCTCTCTGGTGTCAAGTCTGATTTTGGAAAAAAAAAAAAAAAATCCAAAATCAGACAGAGTGTTGAGACCAGAGAGGCTAAGACCGCATTGACTCAGTGCGGTTTTCAGCCTCTCTGGTGTCAAGTCTGATTTTGAAAAAAAAAAAAAAAAAATTCAAAATCAGACAGAGTGTTGACACCAGAAAGGCTAAGACCGCATTGACTCAGTGCGGTATTCAGCCTCTCTGGTGTCAAGTCTGATTAAAAAAAAAAAAAAAAAATCCAAAATCAGACAGAGTGTTGACACCAGAGAGGCTAAGACCGCATTGACTCAGTGCGGTATTCAGCCTCTCTGGTGTCAAGTCTGATTTTGGAAAAAAAAAAAAAAAAATCCAAAATCAGACAGAGTGTTGAGACCAGAGAGGCTAAGACCGCATTGACTCAGTGCGGTATTCAGCCTCTCTGGTGTCAAGTCTGATTTAAAAAAAAAAAAAAAAAAAAATCCAAAATCAGCCAGAGTGTTGACACCAGAGAGGCTAAGACCGCATTGACTCAGTGCCGTATTCAGCCTCTCTGGTGTCAAGTCTGATTTTGGAAAAAAAAAAAAAAAAATCCAAAATCAGACAGAGTGTTGAGACCAGAGAGCCTAAGACCGCATTGACTCAGTGCGGTATTCAGCCTCTCTGGTGTCAAGTCTGATTTTGAAAAAAAAAAAAAAAAAAAATCCAAAATCAGCCAGAGTGTTGACACCAGAGAGGCTAAGACCGCATTGACTCAGTGCCGTATTCAGCCTCTCTGGTGTCAAGTCTGATTTTGGAAAAAAAAAAAAAAAAATCCAAAATCAGACAGAGTGTTGACACCAGAGAGGCTAAGACCGCATTGACTCAGTGCGGTATTCAGCCTCTCTGGTGTCAAGTCTGATTTTGGAAAAAAAAAAAAAAAAATCCAAAATCAGACAGAGTGTTGAGACCAGAGAGGCTAAGACCGCATTGACTCAGTGCGGTTTTCAGCCTCTCTGGTGTCAAGTCTGATTTTGAAAAAAAAAAAAAAAAAATCCAAAATCAGACAGAGTGTTGACACCAGAGAGGCTAAGACCGCATTGACTCAGTGCGGTATTCAGCCTCTCTGGTGTCAAGTCTGATTTTGGAAAAAAAAAAAAAAAAATCCAAAATCAGACAGAGTGTTGAGACCAGAGAGGCTAAGACCGCATTGACTCAGTGCGGTATTCAGCCTCTCTGGTGTCAAGTCTGATTTTGGAAAAAAAAAAAAAAAATCCAAAATCAGACAGTGTTGACACCAGAGAGGCTAAGACCGCATTGACTCAGTGCGGTATTCAGCCTCTGGTGTCAAGTCTGATTTTGAAAAAAAAAAAAAAAAAAATCCAAAATATCAGACAGAGTGTTGAGACCAGAGAGGCTAAGACCGCATTGACTCAGTGCGGTATTCAGCCTCTCTGGTGTCAAGTCTGATTTTGAAAAAAAAAAAAAAAAAATCCAAAATCAGACAGAGTGTTGACACCAGAGAGGCTAAGACCGCATTGACTCAGTGCGGTATTCAGCCTCTCTGGTGTCAAGTCTGATTTTGGAAAAAAAAAAAAAAAAATCCAAAATCAGACAGAGTGTTGAGACCAGAGAGGCTAAGACCGCATTGACTCAGTGCGGTATTCAGCATCTCTGGTGTCAAGTCTGATTTTGGAAAAAAAAAAAAAAAATCCAAAATCAGACAGAGTGTTGACACCAGAGAGGCTAAGACCGCATTGACTCAGTGCGGTATTCAGCCTCTCTGGTGTCAAGTCTGATTTTGGAAAAAAAAAAAAAAAAATCCAAAATCAGACAGAGTGTTGAGACCAGAGAGGCTAAGACCGCATTGACTCAGTGCGGTATTCAGCCTCTCTGGTGTCAAGTCTGATTTTGGAAAAAAAAAAAAAAAAATCCAAAATCAGACAGAGTGTTGACACCAGAGAGGCTAAGACCGCATTGACTCAGTGCGGTATTCAGCCTCTGGTGTCAAGTCTGATTTTGGAAAAAAGAAAAAAAAAATCCAAAATCAGCCAGAGTGTTGAGACCAGAGAGGCTAAGACCGCATTGACTCAGTGCGGTATTCAGCCTCTCTGGTGTCAAGTCTGATTTTGAAAAAAAAAAAAAAAAAAATCCAAAATCAGCCAGAGTGTTGACACCAGAGAGGCTAAGACCGCATTGACTCAGTGCCGTATTCAGCCTCTCTGGTGTCAAGTCTGATTTTGGAAAAAAAAAAAAAAAAATCCAAAATCAGACAGAGTGTTGACACCAGAGAGGCTAAGACCGCATTGACTCAGTGCAGTATTCAGCCTCTCTGGTGTGAGACCAGAGAGGCTAAGACCGCATTGACTCAGTGCGGTATTCAGCCTCTCTGGTGTCAAGTCTGATTTAAAAAAAAAAAAAAAAAAATCCAAAATCAGACAGAGTGTTGACACCAGAGAGGCTAAGACCGCATTGACTCAGTGCGGTATTCAGCCTCTCTGGTGTCAAGTCTGATTTTGGAAAAAAAAAAAAAAAAAATCCAAAATCAGACAGAGTGTTGACACCAGAGAGGCTAAGACCGCATTGACTCAGTGCCGTATTCAGCCTCTCTGGTGTCAAGTCTGATTTTGGAAAAAAAAAAAAAAAAATCCAAAATCAGACAGAGTGTTGACACCAGAGAGGCTAAGACCGCATTGACTCAGTGCGGTATTCAGCCTCTCTGGTGTCAAGTCTGATTTTGGAAAAAAAAAAAAAAAAATCCAAAATCAGACAGAGTGTTGACACCAGAGAGGCTAAGACCGCATTGACTCAGTGCGGTATTCAGCCTCTGGTGTCAAGTCTGATTTTGGAAAAAAAAAAAAAAAAATCCAAAATCAGACAGAGTGTTGAGACCAGAGAGGCTAAGACCGCATTGACTCAGTGCGGTATTCAGCCTCTCTGGTGTCAAGTCTGATTTTGAAAAAAAAAAAAAAAAAAATTCAAAATCAGACAGAGTGTTGACACCAGAGAGGCTAAGACCGCATTGACTCAGTGCGGTATTCAGCCTCTCTGGTGTCAAGTCTGATTAAAAAAAAAAAAAAAAAAATCCAAAATCAGACAGAGTGTTGACACCAGAGAGGCTAAGACCGCATTGACTCAGTGCGGTATTCAGCCTCTCTGGTGTCAAGTCTGATTTTGGAAAAAAAAAAAAAAAAATCCAAAATCAGACAGAGTGTTGAGACCAGAGAGGCTAAGACCGCATTGACTCAGTGCGGTATTCAGCCTCTCTGGTGTCAAGTCTGATTTAAAAAAAAAAAAAAAAAAAAATCCAAAATCAGCCAGAGTGTTGACACCAGAGAGGCTAAGACCGCATTGACTCAGTGCCGTATTCAGCCTCTCTGGTGTCAAGTCTGATTTTGGAAAAAAAAAAAAAAAAATCCAAAATCAGACAGAGTGTTGAGACCAGAGAGGCTAAGACCGCATTGACTCAGTGCGGTATTCAGCCTCTCTGGTGTCAAGTCTGATTTAAAAAAAAAAAAAAAAAAAAATCCAAAATCAGCCAGAGTGTTGACACCAGAGAGGCTAAGACCGCATTGACTCAGTGCCGTATTCAGCCTCTCTGGTGTCAAGTCTGATTTTGGAAAAAAAAAAAAAAAAATCCAAAATCAGACAGAGTGTTGAGACCAGAGAGCCTAAGACCGCATTGACTCAGTGCGGTATTCAGCCTCTCTGGTGTCAAGTCTGATTTTGAAAAAAAAAAAAAAAAAAAATCCAAAATCAGCCAGAGTGTTGACACCAGAGAGGCTAAGACCGCATTGACTCAGTGCCGTATTCAGCCTCTCTGGTGTCAAGTCTGATTTTGGAAAAAAAAAAAAAAAAATCCAAAATCAGACAGAGTGTTGACACCAGAGAGGCTAAGACCGCATTGACTCAGTGCGGTATTCAGCCTCTCTGGTGTCAAGTCTGATTTTGGAAAAAAAAAAAAAAAATCCAAAATCAGACAGAGTGTTGAGACCAGAGAGGCTAAGACCGCATTGACTCAGTGCGGTTTTCAGCCTCTCTGGTGTCAAGTCTGATTTTGAAAAAAAAAAAAAAAAAATTCAAAATCAGACAGAGTGTTGACACCAGAAAGGCTAAGACCGCATTGACTCAGTGCGGTATTCAGCCTCTCTGGTGTCAAGTCTGATTAAAAAAAAAAAAAAAAAATCCAAAATCAGACAGAGTGTTGACACCAGAGAGGCTAAGACCGCATTGACTCAGTGCGGTATTCAGCCTCTCTGGTGTCAAGTCTGATTTTGGAAAAAAAAAAAAAAAAATCCAAAATCAGACAGAGTGTTGAGACCAGAGAGGCTAAGACCGCATTGACTCAGTGCGGTATTCAGCCTCTCTGGTGTCAAGTCTGATTTAAAAAAAAAAAAAAAAAAAATCCAAAATCAGCCAGAGTGTTGACACCAGAGAGGCTAAGACCGCATTGACTCAGTGCCGTATTCAGCCTCTCTGGTGTCAAGTCTGATTTTGGAAAAAAAAAAAAAAAAATCCAAAATCAGACAGAGTGTTGAGACCAGAGAGCCTAAGACCGCATTGACTCAGTGCGGTATTCAGCCTCTCTGGTGTCAAGTCTGATTTTGAAAAAAAAAAAAAAAAAAAATCCAAAATCAGCCAGAGTGTTGACACCAGAGAGGCTAAGACCGCATTGACTCAGTGCCGTATTCAGCCTCTCTGGTGTCAAGTCTGATTTTGGAAAAAAAAAAAAAAAAATCCAAAATCAGACAGAGTGTTGACACCAGAGAGGCTAAGACCGCATTGACTCAGTGCGGTATTCAGCCTCTCTGGTGTCAAGTCTGATTTTGGAAAAAAAAAAAAAAAATCCAAAATCAGACAGAGTGTTGAGACCAGAGAGGCTAAGACCGCATTGACTCAGTGCGGTTTTCAGCCTCTCTGGTGTCAAGTCTGATTTTGAAAAAAAAAAAAAAAAAATCCAAAATCAGACAGAGTGTTGACACCAGAGAGGCTAAGACCGCATTGACTCAGTGCGGTATTCAGCCTCTCTGGTGTCAAGTCTGATTTTGGAAAAAAAAAAAAAAAAATCCAAAATCAGACAGAGTGTTGAGACCAGAGAGGCTAAGACCGCATTGACTCAGTGCGGTATTCAGCCTCTCTGGTGTCAAGTCTGATTTTGGAAAAAAAAAAAAAAAAAAATCCAAAATCAGACAGAGTGTTGACACCAGAGAGGCTAAGACCGCATTGACTCAGTGCGGTATTCAGCCTCTCTGGTGTCAAGTCTGATTTTGGAAAAAAGAAAAGAAAATCCAAAATCAGACAGAGTGTTGAGACCAGAGAGGCTAAGACCGCATTGACTCAGTGCGGTATTCAGCCTCTCTGGTGTCAAGTCTGATTTTGGAAAAAAAAAAAAAAAAATCCAAAATCAGACAGTGTTGACACCAGAGAGGCTAAGACCGCATTGACTCAGTGCGGTATTCAGCCTCTGGTGTCAAGTCTGATTTTGAAAAAAAAAAAAAAAAAAATCCAAAATCAGACAGAGTGTTGAGACCAGAGAGGCTAAGACCGCATTGACTCAGTGCGGTATTCAGCCTCTCTGGTGTCAAGTCTGATTTTGAAAAAAAAAAAAAAAAAATCCAAAATCAGACAGAGTGTTGACACCAGAGAGGCTAAGACCGCATTGACTCAGTGCGGTATTCAGCCTCTCTGGTGTCAAGTCTGATTTTGGAAAAAAAAAAAAAAAAATCCAAAATCAGACAGAGTGTTGAGACCAGAGAGGCTAAGACCGCATTGACTCAGTGCGGTATTCAGCCTCTCTGGTGTCAAGTCTGATTTTGGAAAAAAAAAAAAAAAATCCAAAATCAGACAGAGTGTTGACACCAGAGAGGCTAAGACCGCATTGACTCAGTGCAGTATTCAGCCTCTCTGGTGTGAGACCAGAGAGGCTAAGACCTTATTGACTCAGTGCGGTATTCAGCCTCTCTGGTGTCAAGTCTGATTTAAAAAAAAAAAAAAAAAAAATCCAAAATCAGACAGAGTGTTGACACCAGAGAGGCTAAGACCGCATTGACTCAGTGCGGTATTCAGCCTCTCTGGTGTCAAGTCTGATTTTGGAAAAAAAAAAAAAAAAATCCAAAATCAGACAGAGTGTTGAGACCAGAGAGGCTAAGACCGCATTGACTCAGTGCGGTATTCAGCCTCTCTGGTGTCAAGTCTGATTTTGGAAAAAAAAAAAAAAAAATCCAAAATCAGACAGAGTGTTGAGACCAGAGAGGCTAAGACCGCATTGACTCAGTGCGGTATTCAGCCTCTCTGGTGTCAAGTCTGATTTTGGAAAAAAAAAAAAAAAAATCCAAAATCAGACAGAGTGTTGAGACCAGAGAGGCTAAGACCGCATTGACTCAGTGCGGTATTCAGCCTCTCTGGTGTCAAGTCTGATTTTGGAAAAAAAAAAAAAAAAATCCAAAATCAGACAGAGTGTTGAGACCAGAGAGGCTAAGACCGCATTGACTCAGTGCGGTATTCAGCCTCTCTGGTGTCAAGTCTGATTTTGAAAAAAAAAAAAAAAAAAATTCAAAATCAGACAGAGTGTTGACACCAGAGAGGCTAAGACCGCATTGACTCAGTGCGGTATTCAGCCTCTCTGGTGTCAAGTCTGATTAAAAAAAAAAAAAAAAAATCCAAAATCAGACAGAGTGTTGACACCAGAGAGGCTAAGACCGCATTGACTCAGTGCGGTATTCAGCCTCTCTGGTGTCAAGTCTGATTTTGGAAAAAAAAAAAAAAAAATCCAAAATCAGACAGAGTGTTGAGACCAGAGAGGCTAAGACCGCATTGACTCAGTGCGGTATTCAGCCTCTCTGGTGTCAAGTCTGATTTAAAAAAAAAAAAAAAAAAAATCCAAAATCAGCCAGAGTGTTGACACCAGAGAGGCTAAGACCGCATTGACTCAGTGCCGTATTCAGCCTCTCTGGTGTCAAGTCTGATTTTGGAAAAAAAAAAAAAAAAATCCAAAATCAGACAGAGTGTTGAGACCAGAGAGCCTAAGACCGCATTGACTCAGTGCGGTATTCAGCCTCTCTGGTGTCAAGTCTGATTTTGAAAAAAAAAAAAAAAAAAAATCCAAAATCAGCCAGAGTGTTGACACCAGAGAGGCTAAGACCGCATTGACTCAGTGCCGTATTCAGCCTCTCTGGTGTCAAGTCTGATTTTGGAAAAAAAAAAAAAAAAATCCAAAATCAGACAGAGTGTTGACACCAGAGAGGCTAAGACCGCATTGACTCAGTGCGGTATTCAGCCTCTCTGGTGTCAAGTCTGATTTTGGAAAAAAAAAAAAAAAATCCAAAATCAGACAGAGTGTTGAGACCAGAGAGGCTAAGACCGCATTGACTCAGTGCGGTATTCAGCCTCTCTGGTGTCAAGTCTGATTTTGGAAAAAAAAAAAAAAAAATCCAAAATCAGACAGAGTGTTGAGACCAGAGAGGCTAAGACCGCATTGACTCAGTGCGGTATTCAGCCTCTCTGGTGTCAAGTCTGATTTTGGAAAAAAAAAAAAAAAAAAATCCAAAATCAGACAGAGTGTTGACACCAGAGAGGCTAAGACCGCATTGACTCAGTGCGGTATTCAGCCTCTCTGGTGTCAAGTCTGATTTTGGAAAAAAAAAAAGAAAATCCAAAATCAGACAGAGTGTTGAGACCAGAGAGGCTAAGACCGCATTGACTCAGTGCGGTATTCAGCCTCTCTGGTGTCAAGTCTGATTTTGGAAAAAAAAAAAAAAAAATCCAAAATCAGACAGTGTTGACACCAGAGAGGCTAAGACCGCATTGACTCAGTGCGGTATTCAGCCTCTGGTGTCAAGTCTGATTTTGAAAAAAAAAAAAAAAAAAATCCAAAATCAGACAGAGTGTTGAGACCAGAGAGGCTAAGACCGCATTGACTCAGTGCGGTATTCAGCCTCTCTGGTGTCAAGTCTGATTTTGAAAAAAAAAAAAAAAAAATCCAAAATCAGACAGAGTGTTGACACCAGAGAGGCTAAGACCGCATTGACTCAGTGCGGTATTCAGCCTCTCTGGTGTCAAGTCTGATTTTGGAAAAAAAAAAAAAAAAATCCAAAATCAGACAGAGTGTTGAGACCAGAGAGGCTAAGACCGCATTGACTCAGTGCGGTATTCAGCCTCTCTGGTGTCAAGTCTGATTTTGGAAAAAAAAAAAAAAAATCCAAAATCAGACAGAGTGTTGACACCAGAGAGGCTAAGACCGCATTGACTCAGTGCAGTATTCAGCCTCTCTGGTGTGAGACCAGAGAGGCTAAGACCTTATTGACTCAGTGCGGTATTCAGCCTCTCTGGTGTCAAGTCTGATTAAAAAAAAAAAAAAAAAAAATCCAAAATCAGACAGAGTGTTGACACCAGAGAGGCTAAGACTGCATTGACTCAGTGCGGTATTCAGCCTCTCTGGTGTCAAGTCTGATTTTGGAAAAAAAAAAAAAAAAATCCAAAATCAGACAGAGTGTTGAGACCAGAGAGGCTAAGACCGCATTGACTCAGTGCGGTATTCAGCCTCTCTGGTGTCAAGTCTGATTTTGGAAAAAAAAAAAAAAAAATCTAAAATCAGACAGAGTGTTGAGACCAGAGAGGCTAAGACCGCATTGACTCAGTGCGGTATTCAGCCTCTCTGGTGTCAAGTCTGATTTTGGAAAAAAAAAAAAAAAAATCCAAAATCAGACAGAGTGTTGAGACCAGAGAGGCTAAGACCGCATTGACTCAGTGCGGTATTCAGCCTCTCTGGTGTCAAGTCTGATTTTGGAAAAAAAAAAAAAAAAATCCAAAATCAGCCAGAGTGTTGACACCAGAGAGGCTAAGACCGCATTGACTCAGTGCCATATTCAGCCTCTCTGGTGTCAAGTCTGATTTTGGAAAAAAAAAAAAAAAAATCCAAAATCAGACAGAGTGTTGAGACCAGAGAGGCTAAGACCGCATTGACTCAGTGCGGTATTCAGCCTCTCTGGTGTCAAGTCTGATTTTGAAAAAAAAAAAAAAAAATCCAAAATCAGACAGAGTGTTGACACCAGAGAGGCTAAGACCGCATTGACTCAGTGCGGTTTTCAGCCTCTCTGGTGTCAAGTCTGATTTTGAAAAAAAAAAAAAAAAAATCCAAAATCAGACAGAGTGTTGACACCAGAGAGGCTAAGACCGCATTGACTCAGTGCGGTATTCAGCCTCTCTGGTGTCAAGTCTGATTTTGGAAAAAAAAAAAAAAAAATCCAAAATCAGACAGAGTGTTGAGACCAGAGAGGCTAAGACCGCATTGACTCAGTGCGGTATTCAGCCTCTCTGGTGTCAAGTCTGATTTTGGAAAAAAAAAAAAAAAAAAATCCAAAATCAGACAGAGTGTTGACACCAGAGAGGCTAAGACCGCATTGACTCAGTGCGGTATTCAGCCTCTCTGGTGTCAAGTCTGATTTTGGAAAAAAGAAAAGAAAATCCAAAATCAGACAGAGTGTTGAGACCAGAGAGGCTAAGACCGCATTGACTCAGTGCGGTATTCAGCCTCTCTGGTGTCAAGTCTGATTTTGGAAAAAAAAAAAAAAAAATCCAAAATCAGACAGTGTTGACACCAGAGAGGCTAAGACCGCATTGACTCAGTGCGGTATTCAGCCTCTGGTGTCAAGTCTGATTTTGAAAAAAAAAAAAAAAAAATCCAAAATCAGACAGAGTGTTGAGACCAGAGAGGCTAAGACCGCATTGACTCAGTGCGGTATTCAGCCTCTCTGGTGTCAAGTCTGATTTTGAAAAAAAAAAAAAAAAAATCCAAAATCAGACAGAGTGTTGACACCAGAGAGGCTAAGACCGCATTGACTCAGTGCGGTATTCAGCCTCTCTGGTGTCAAGTCTGATTTTGGAAAAAAAAAAAAAAAAATCCAAAATCAGACAGAGTGTTGAGACCAGAGAGGCTAAGACCGCATTGACTCAGTGCGGTATTCAGCCTCTCTGGTGTCAAGTCTGATTTTGGAAAAAAAAAAAAAAAATCCAAAATCAGACAGAGTGTTGACACCAGAGAGGCTAAGACCGCATTGACTCAGTGCAGTATTCAGCCTCTCTGGTGTGAGACCAGAGAGGCTAAGACCTTATTGACTCAGTGCGGTATTCAGCCTCTCTGGTGTCAAGTCTGATTTAAAAAAAAAAAAAAAAAAAAATCCAAAATCAGACAGAGTGTTGACACCAGAGAGGCTAAGACCGCATTGACTCAGTGCGGTATTCAGCCTCTCTGGTGTCAAGTCTGATTTTGGAAAAAAAAAAAAAAAAATCCAAAATCAGACAGAGTGTTGAGACCAGAGAGGCTAAGACCGCATTGACTCAGTGCGGTATTCAGCCTCTCTGGTGTCAAGTCTGATTTTGAAAAAAAAAAAAAAAAAATCCAAAATCAGACAGAGTGTTGAGACCAGAGAGGCTAAGACCGCATTGACTCAGTGCGGTACTCAGCCTCTCTGGTGTCAAGTCTGATTTTGGAAAAAAAAAAAAAAAAATCCAAAATCAGACAGAGTGTTGAGACCAGAGAGGCTAAGACCGCATTGACTCAGTGCGGTATTCAGCCTCTCTGGTGTCAAGTCTGATTTTGAAAAAAAAAAAAAAAAAAATTCAAAATCAGACAGAGTGTTGACACCAGAGAGGCTAAGACCGCATTGACTCAGTGCGGTATTCAGCCTCTCTGGTGTCAAGTCTGATTAAAAAAAAAAAAAAAAAATCCAAAATCAGACAGAGTGTTGACACCAGAGAGGCTAAGACCGCATTGACTCAGTGCGGTATTCAGCCTCTCTGGTGTCAAGTCTGATTTTGGAAAAAAAAAAAAAAAAATCCAAAATCAGACAGAGTGTTGAGACCAGAGAGGCTAAGACCGCATTGACTCAGTGCGGTATTCAGCCTCTCTGGTGTCAAGTCTGATTTAAAAAAAAAAAAAAAAAAAAATCCAAAATCAGCCAGAGTGTTGACACCAGAGAGGCTAAGACCGCATTGACTCAGTGCCGTATTCAGCCTCTCTGGTGTCAAGTCTGATTTTGGAAAAAAAAAAAAAAAAATCCAAAATCAGACAGAGTGTTGAGACCAGAGAGCCTAAGACCGCATTGACTCAGTGCGGTATTCAGCCTCTCTGGTGTCAAGTCTGATTTTGAAAAAAAAAAAAAAAAAAAATCCAAAATCAGCCAGAGTGTTGACACCAGAGAGGCTAAGACCGCATTGACTCAGTGCCGTATTCAGCCTCTCTGGTGTCAAGTCTGATTTTGGAAAAAAAAAAAAAAAAATCCAAAATCAGACAGAGTGTTGACACCAGAGAGGCTAAGACCGCATTGACTCAGTGCGGTATTCAGCCTCTCTGGTGTCAAGTCTGATTTTGGAAAAAAAAAAAAAAAATCCAAAATCAGACAGAGTGTTGAGACCAGAGAGGCTAAGACCGCATTGACTCAGTGCGGTATTCAGCCTCTCTGGTGTCAAGTCTGATTTTGGAAAAAAAAAAAAAAAAATCCAAAATCAGACAGAGTGTTGAGACCAGAGAGGCTAAGACCGCATTGACTCAGTGCGGTATTCAGCCTCTCTGGTGTCAAGTCTGATTTTGGAAAAAAAAAAAAAAAAAAATCCAAAATCAGACAGAGTGTTGACACCAGAGAGGCTAAGACCGCATTGACTCAGTGCGGTATTCAGCCTCTCTGGTGTCAAGTCTGATTTTGGAAAAAAAAAAAGAAAATCCAAAATCAGACAGAGTGTTGAGACCAGACCAGAGAGGCTAAGACCGCATTGACTCAGTGCGGTATTCAGCCTCTCTGGTGTCAAGTCTGATTTTGGAAAAAAAAAAAAAAAAAATCCAAATCAGACAGTGTTGACACCAGAGAGGCTAAGACCGCATTGACTCAGTGCGGTATTCAGCCTCTGGTGTCAAGTCTGATTTTGAAAAAAAAAAAAAAAAAATCCAAAATCAGACAGAGTGTTGAGACCAGAGAGGCTAAGACGCATTGACTCAGTGCGGTATTCAGCCTCTCTGGTGTCAAGTCTGATTTTGAAAAAAAAAAAAAAAAAATCCAAAATCAGACAGAGTGTTGACACCAGAGAGGCTAAGACCGCATTGACTCAGTGCGGTATTCAGCCTCTCTGGTGTCAAGTCTGATTTTGGAAAAAAAAAAAAAAAAAATCCAAAATCAGACAGAGTGTTGAGACCAGAGAGGCTAAGACCGCATTGACTCAGTGCGGTATTCAGCCTCTCTGGTGTCAAGTCTGATTTTGGAAAAAAAAAAAAAAAAATCCAAAATCAGACAGAGTGTTGACACCAGAGAGGCTAAGACCGCATTGACTCAGTGCAGGTATTCAGCCTCTCTGGTGTGAGGACCAGAGAGGCTAAGACCTTATTGACTCAGTGCGGTATTCAGCCTCTCTGGTGTCAAGTCTGATTAAAAAAAAAAAAAAAAAAAAATCCAAAATCAGACAGAGTGTTGACACCAGAGAGGCTAAGACTGCATTGACTCAGTGCGGTATTCAGCCTCTTCTGGTGTCAAGTCTGATTTTGGAAAAAAAAAAAAAAAAATCCAAAATCAGACAGAGTGTTGAGACCAGAGAGGCTAAGACCGCATTGACTCAGTGCGGTATTCAGCCTCTCTGGTGTCAAGTCTGATTTTGGGAAAAAAAAAAAAAAAATCCAAAATCAGACAGAGTGTTGAGACCAGAGAGGCTAAGACCGCATTGACTCAGTGCGGTATTCAGCCTCTCTGGTGTCAAGTCTGATTTTGGAAAAAAAAAAAAAAAAAATCCAAAATCAGACAGAGTGTTGAGACCAGAGAGGCTAAGACCGCATTGACTCAGTGCGGTATTCAGCCTCTCTGGTGTCAAGTCTGATTTTGGAAAAAAAAAAAAAAAAATCCAAAATCAGCCAGAGTGTTGACACCAGAGAGGCTAAGACCGCATTGACTCAGTGCATATTCAGCCTCTCTGGTGTCAAGTCTGATTTTGGAAAAAAAAAAAAAAAAATCCAAAATCAGACAGAGTGTGAGACCAGAGAGGCTAAGACCGCATTGACTCAGTGCGGTATTCAGCCTCTCTGGTGTCAAGTCTGATTTTGAAAAACAAAAAAAAAAAAATCCAAAATCAGCCAGAGTGTTGACACCAGAGAGGCTAAGACCGCATTGACTCAGTGCCGTATTCAGCCTCTCTGGTGTCAAGTCTGATTTTGGAAAAAAAAAAAAAAAAATCCAAAATCAGACAGAGTGTTGACACCAGAGAGGCTAAGACCGCATTGACTCAGTGCGGTATTCAGCCTCTCTGGTGTCAAGTCTGATTTTGGAAAAAAAAAAAAAAAAAATCCAAAATCAGACACAGTGTTGACACCAGAGAGGCTAAGACCGCATTGACTCAGTGCGGTATTCAGCCTCTCTGGTGTCAAGTCTGATTTTGGAAAAAAAAAAAAAAAAAAAATCCAAAATCAGACAGAGTGTTGAGACCAGAGAGGCTAAGACCGCATTGACTCAGTGCGGTATTCAGCCTCTCTGGTGTCAAGGTCTGATTTTGGAAAAAAAAAAAAAAAATCCAAAATCAGACAGTGTTGACACCAGAGAGGCTAAGACCGCATTGACTCAGTGCGGTATTCAGCCTCTGGTGTCAAGTCTGATTTTGAAAAAAAAAAAAAAAAAAAATCCAAAATCAGACAGAGTGTTGAGACCAGAGAGGCTAAGACCGCATTGACTCAGTGCGGTATTCAGCCTCTCTGGTGTCAAGTCTGATTTTGAAAAAAAAAAAAAAAAATCCAAAATCAGACAGAGTGTTGACACCAGAGAGGCTAAGACCGCATTGACTCAGTGCGGTATTCAGCCTCTCTGGTGTCAAGTCTGATTTTGGAAAAAAAAAAAAAAAAATCCAAAATCAGACAGAGTGTTGAGACCAGAGAGGCTAAGACCGCATTGACTCAGTGCGGTAATCAGCCTCTCTGGTGTCAAGTCTGATTTTGGAAAAAAAAAAAAAAAAAAATCCAAAATCAGACAGAGTGTTGACACCAGAGAGGCTAAGACCGCATTGACTCAGTGCGGTATTCAGCCTCTCTGGTGTCAAGTCTGATTTTGGAAAAAAAAAAAAAAAAAATCCAAAATCAGACAGAGTGTTGAGACCAGAGAGGCTAAGACCGCATTGACTCAGTGCGGTATTCAGCCTCTCTGGTGTCAAGTCTGATTTTGGAAAAAAAAAAAAAAAAAATCCAAAATCAGACAGAGTGTTGACACCAGAGAGGCTAAGACCGCATTGACTCAGTGCGGTATTCAGCCTCTCTGGTGTCAAGTCTGATTTTGGAAAAAAAAAAAAAAAAAAATCCAAAATCAGACAGAGTGTTGACACCAGAGAGGCTAAGACCGCATTGACTCAGTGCGGTATTCAGCCTCTCTGGTGTCAAGTCTGATTTTGGAAAAAAAAAAAAAAAAAAATCCAAAATCAGACAGAGTGTTGAGACCAGAGAGGCTAAGACCGCATTGACTCAGTGCGGTATTCAGCCTCTCTGGTGTCAAGTCTGATTTTGGAAAAAAAAAAAAAAAAAATCCAAAATCAGACAGAGTGTTGAGACCAGAGAGGCTAAGACCGCATTGACTCAGTGCGGTATTCAGCCTCTCTGGTGTCAAGTCTGATTTTGGAAAAAAAAAAAAAAAAATCCAAAATCAGACAGAGTGTTGACACCAGAGAGGCTAAGACCGCATTGACTCAGTGCGGTATTCAGCCTCTGGTGTCAAGTCTGATTTTGGAAAAAAAAAAAAAAAAAAATCCAAAATCAGACAGAGTGTTGAGACCAGAGAGGCTAAGACCGCATTGACTCAGTGCGGTATTCAGCCTCTCTGGTGTCAAGTCTGATTTTGGAAAAAAAAAAAAAAAAAATCCAAAATCAGACAGAGTGTTGACACCAGAGAGGCTAAGACCGCATTGACTCAGTGCGGTATTCAGCCTCTCTGGTGTCAAGTCTGATTTTGGAAAAAAAAAAAAAAAAATCCAAAATCAGACAGAGTGTTGAGACCAGAGAGGCTAAGACCGCATTGACTCAGTGCGGTATTCAGCCTCTCTGGTGTCAAGTCTGATTTTGGAAAAAAAAAAAAAAAATCAAAAATCAGACAGAGTGTTGACACCAGAGAGGCTAAGACCGCATTGACTCAGTGCGGTATTCAGCCTCTCTGGTGTCAAGTCTGATTTTGGAAAAAAAAAAAAAAAAATCCAAAATCAGACAGAGTGTTGAGACCAGAGAGGCTAAGACCGCATTGACTCAGTGCGGTATTCAGCCTCTCTGGTGTCAAGTCTGATTTTGGAAAAAAAAAAAAAAAAAATCCAAAATCAGACAGAGTGTTGACACCAGAGAGGCTAAGACCGCATTGACTCAGTGCGGTATTCAGCCTCTCTGGTGTCAAGTCTGATTTTGGAAAAAAAAAAAAAAAAAATCCAAAATCAGACAGAGTGTTGACACCAGAGAGGCTAAGACCGCATTGACTCAGTGCGGTATTCAGCCTCTCTGGTGTCAAGTCTGATTTTGGAAAAAAAAAAAAAAAAATCCAAAATCAGACAGAGTGTTGAGACCAGAGAGGCTAAGACCGCATTGACTCAGTGCGGTATTCAGCCTCTCTGGTGTCAAGTCTGATTTTGGAAAAAAAAAAAAAAAAATCCAAAATCAGACAGTGTTGACACCAGAGAGGCTAAGACCGCATTGACTCAGTGCGGTATTCAGCCTCTGGTGTCAAGTCTGATTTTGAAAAAAAAAAAAAAAAAAATCCAAAATCAGACAGAGTGTTGAGACCAGAGAGGCTAAGACCGCATTGACTCAGTGCGGTATTCAGCCTCTCTGGTGTCAAGTCTGATTTTGAAAAAAAAAAAAGAAAAATCCAAAATCAGACAGAGTGTTGACACCAGAGAGGCTAAGACCGCATTGACTCAGTGCGGTATTCAGCCTCTCTGGTGTCAAGTCTGATTTAAAAAAAAAAAAAAAAATCCAAAATCAGACAGAGTGTTGAGACCAGAGAGGCTAAGACCGCATTGACTCAGTGCGGTATTCAGCCTCTCTGGTGTCAAGTCTGATTTTGGAAAAAAAAAATCAAAAATCAAAAATCAGACAGTGTTGACACCAGAGAGGCTAAGACTGCATTGACTCAGTGCAGTATTCAGCCTCTGGTGTCAAGTCTGTTTTTGAAAAAAAAAAAAAAAAAAAATCCAAAATCAGACAGAGTGTTGAGACCAGAGAGGCTAAGACCGCATTGACTCAGTGCGGTATTCAGCCTCTCTGGTGTCAAGTCTGATTTTGGAAAAAAAAAAAAAAAAATCTAAAATCAGACAGAGTGTTGAGACCAGAGAGGCTAAGACCGCATTGACTCAGTGCCGTATTCAGCCTCTCTGGTGTCAAGTCTGATTTTGGAAAAAAAAAAAAAAAAATCTAAAATCAGACAGAGTGTTGAGACCAGAGAGGCTAAGACTGCATTGACTCAGTGCGGTATTCAGCCTCTCTGGTGTCAAGTCTGATTTTGAAAAAAAAAAAAAAAAAAAATCCAAAATCAGCCAGAGTGTTGACACCAGAGAGGCTAAGACCGCATTGACTCAGTGCGGTATTCAGCCTCTGGTGTCAAGTCTGATTTTGGAAAAAAAAAAAAAAAAATCCAAAATCAGACAGAGTGTTGAGACCAGAGAGGCTAAGACCGCATTGACTCAGTGCGGTATTCAGCCTCTCTGGTGTCAAGTCTGATTTTGAAAAAAAAAAAAAAAAAAATTCAAAATCAGACAGAGTGTTGACACCAGAGAGGCTAAGACCGCATTGACTCAGTGCGGTATTCAGCCTCTCTGGTGTCAAGTCTGATTTTGAAAAACAAAAAAAAAAAATCCAAAATCAGCCAGAGTGTTGACACCAGAGAGGCTAAGACCGCATTGACTCAGTGCGGTATTCAGCCTCTCTGGTGTCAAGTCTGATTTTGGAAAAAAAAAAAAAAAAATCCAAAATCAGACAGAGTGTTGAGACCAGAGAGGCTAAGACCGCATTGACTCAGTGCGGTATTCAGCCTCTCTGGTGTCAAGTCTGATTTTGGAAAAAAAAAAAAAAAAATCCAAAATCAGACAGAGTGTTGAGACCAGAGAGGCTAAGACCGCATTGACTCAGTGCGGTATTCAGCCTCTCTGGTGTCAAGTCTGATTTTGGAAAAAAAAAAAAAAAAATCCAAAATCAGACAGAGTGTTGAGACCAGAGAGGCTAAGACCGCATTGACTCAGTGCGGTATTCAGCCTCTCTGGTGTCAAGTCTGATTTTGGAAAAAAAAAAAAAAAAATCCAAAATCAGCCAGAGTGTTGACACCAGAGAGGCTAAGACCGCATTGACTCAGTGCCATATTCAGCCTCTCTGGTGTCAAGTCTGATTTTGGAAAAAAAAAAAAAAAAATCCAAAATCAGACAGAGTGTTGAGACCAGAGAGGCTAAGACCGCATTGACTCAGTGCGGTATTCAGCCTCTCTGGTGTCAAGTCTGATTTTGAAAAAAAAAAAAAAAAAATCCAAAATCAGCCAGAGTGTTGACACCAGAGAGGCTAAGACCGCATTGACTCAGTGCCGTATTCAGCCTCTCTGGTGTCAAGTCTGATTTTGGAAAAAAAAAAAAAAAAATCCAAAATCAGACAGAGTGTTGACACCAGAGAGGCTAAGACCGCATTGACTCAGTGCGGTATTCAGCCTCTCTGGTGTCAAGTCTGATTTTGGAAAAAAAAAAAAAAAAAAATCCAAAATCAGACACAGTGTTGACACCAGAGAGGCTAAGACCGCATTGACTCAGTGCGGTATTCAGCCTCTCTGGTGTCAAGTCTGATTTTGGAAAAAAAAAAAAAAAATCCAAAATCAGACAGAGTGTTGAGACCAGAGAGGCTAAGACCGCATTGACTCAGTGCGGTATTCAGCCTCTCTGGTGTCAAGTCTGATTTTGGAAAAAAAAAAAAAAAAATCCAAAATCAGACAGTGTTGACACCAGAGAGGCTAAGACCGCATTGACTCAGTGCGGTATTCAGCCTCTGGTGTCAAGTCTGATTTTGAAAAAAAAAAAAAAAAAAATCCAAAATCAGACAGAGTGTTGAGACCAGAGAGGCTAAGACCGCATTGACTCAGTGCGGTATTCAGCCTCTCTGGTGTCAAGTCTGATTTTGAAAAAAAAAAAAAAAAATCCAAAATCAGACAGAGTGTTGACACCAGAGAGGCTAAGACCGCATTGACTCAGTGCGGTATTCAGCCTCTCTGGTGTCAAGTCTGATTTTGGAAAAAAAAAAAAAAAAATCCAAAATCAGACAGAGTGTTGAGACCAGAGAGGCTAAGACCGCATTGACTCAGTGCGGTATTCAGCCTCTCTGGTGTCAAGTCTGATTTTGGAAAAAAAAAAAAAAAATCCAAAATCAGACAGAGTGTTGACACCAGAGAGGCTAAGACCGCATTGACTCAGTGCGGTATTCAGCCTCTCTGGTGTCAAGTCTGATTTTGGAAAAAAAAAAAAAAAAATCCAAAATCAGACAGAGTGTTGAGACCAGAGAGGCTAAGACCGCATTGACTCAGTGCGGTATTCAGCCTCTCTGGTGTCAAGTCTGATTTTGGAAAAAAAAAAAAAAAAAATCCAAAATCAGACAGAGTGTTGACACCAGAGAGGCTAAGACCGCATTGACTCAGTGCGGTATTCAGCCTCTCTGGTGTCAAGTCTGATTTTGGAAAAAAAAAAAAAAAAAATCCAAAATCAGACAGAGTGTTGACACCAGAGAGGCTAAGACCGCATTGACTCAGTGCGGTATTCAGCCTCTCTGGTGTCAAGTCTGATTTTGGAAAAAAAAAAAAAAAAATCCAAAATCAGACAGAGTGTTGAGACCAGAGAGGCTAAGACCGCATTGACTCAGTGCGGTATTCAGCCTCTCTGGTGTCAAGTCTGATTTTGGAAAAAAAAAAAAAAAAATCCAAAATCAGACAGAGTGTTGACACCAGAGAGGCTAAGACCGCATTGACTCAGTGCGGTATTCAGCCTCTCTGGTGTCAAGTCTGATTTTGGAAAAAAAAAAAAAAAAAATCCAAAATCAGACAGAGTGTTGACACCAGAGAGGCTAAGACCGCATTGACTCAGTGCGGTATTCAGCCTCTCTGGTGTCAAGTCTGATTTTGGAAAAAAAAAAAAAAAAATCCAAAATCAGACAGAGTGTTGAGACCAGAGAGGCTAAGACCGCATTGACTCAGTGCGGTATTCAGCCTCTCTGGTGTCAAGTCTGATTTTGGAAAAAAAAAAAAAAAAATCCAAAATCAGACAGTGTTGACACCAGAGAGGCTAAGACCGCATTGACTCAGTGCGGTATTCAGCCTCTGGTGTCAAGTCTGATTTTGAAAAAAAAAAAAAAAAAAATCCAAAATCAGACAGAGTGTTGAGACCAGAGAGGCTAAGACCGCATTGACTCAGTGCGGTATTCAGCCTCTCTGGTGTCAAGTCTGATTTTGAAAAAAAAAAAAAAAAAATCCAAAATCAGACAGAGTGTTGACACCAGAGAGGCTAAGACCGCATTGACTCAGTGCGGTATTCAGCCTCTCTGGTGTCAAGTCTGATTTTGGAAAAAAAAAAAAAAAAATCCAAAATCAGACAGAGTGTTGAGACCAGAGAGGCTAAGACCGCATTGACTCAGTGCGGTATTCAGCCTCTCTGGTGTCAAGTCTGATTTTGGAAAAAAAAAAAAAAAATCAAAAATCAGACAGAGTGTTGACACCAGAGAGGCTAAGACCGCATTGACTCAGTGCGGTATTCAGCCTCTCTGGTGTCAAGTCTGATTTTGGAAAAAAAAAAAAAAAAATCCAAAATCAGACAGAGTGTTGAGACCAGAGAGGCTAAGACCGCATTGACTCAGTGCGGTATTCAGCCTCTCTGGTGTCAAGTCTGATTTTGGAAAAAAAAAAAAAAAAAATCCAAAATCAGACAGAGTGTTGACACCAGAGAGGCTAAGACCGCATTGACTCAGTGCGGTATTCAGCCTCTCTGGTGTCAAGTCTGATTTTGGAAAAAAAAAAAAAAAAAATCCAAAATCAGACAGAGTGTTGACACCAGAGAGGCTAAGACCGCATTGACTCAGTGCGGTATTCAGCCTCTCTGGTGTCAAGTCTGATTTTGGAAAAAAAAAAAAAAAAATCCAAAATCAGACAGAGTGTTGAGACCAGAGAGGCTAAGACCGCATTGACTCAGTGCGGTATTCAGCCTCTCTGGTGTCAAGTCTGATTTTGGAAAAAAAAAAAAAAAAATCCAAAATCAGACAGTGTTGACACCAGAGAGGCTAAGACCGCATTGACTCAGTGCGGTATTCAGCCTCTGGTGTCAAGTCTGATTTTGAAAAAAAAAAAAAAAAAAATCCAAAATCAGACAGAGTGTTGAGACCAGAGAGGCTAAGACCGCATTGACTCAGTGCGGTATTCAGCCTCTCTGGTGTCAAGTCTGATTTTGAAAAAAAAAAAAGAAAAATCCAAAATCAGACAGAGTGTTGACACCAGAGAGGCTAAGACCGCATTGACTCAGTGCGGTATTCAGCCTCTCTGGTGTCAAGTCTGATTTAAAAAAAAAAAAAAAAATCCAAAATCAGACAGAGTGTTGAGACCAGAGAGGCTAAGACCGCATTGACTCAGTGCGGTATTCAGCCTCTCTGGTGTCAAGTCTGATTTTGGAAAAAAAAAAAAAAAAATCAAAAATCAGACAGTGTTGACACCAGAGAGGCTAAGACTGCATTGACTCAGTGCAGTATTCAGCCTCTGGTGTCAAGTCTGTTTTTGAAAAAAAAAAAAAAAAAAATCCAAAATCAGACAGAGTGTTGAGACCAGAGAGGCTAAGACCGCATTGACTCAGTGCGGTATTCAGCCTCTCTGGTGTCAAGTCTGATTTTGGAAAAAAAAAAAAAAAAATCTAAAATCAGACAGAGTGTTGAGACCAGAGAGGCTAAGACCGCATTGACTCAGTGCCGTATTCAGCCTCTCTGGTGTCAAGTCTGATTTTGGAAAAAAAAAAAAAAAAATCTAAAATCAGACAGAGTGTTGAGACCAGAGAGGCTAAGACTGCATTGACTCAGTGCGGTATTCAGCCTCTCTGGTGTCAAGTCTGATTTTGAAAAAAAAAAAAAAAAAAAATCCAAAATCAGCCAGAGTGTTGACACCAGAGAGGCTAAGACCGCATTGACTCAGTGCGGTATTCAGCCTCTGGTGTCAAGTCTGATTTTGGAAAAAAAAAAAAAAAAATCCAAAATCAGACAGAGTGTTGAGACCAGAGAGGCTAAGACCGCATTGACTCAGTGCGGTATTCAGCCTCTCTGGTGTCAAGTCTGATTTTGAAAAAAAAAAAAAAAAAAATTCAAAATCAGACAGAGTGTTGACACCAGAGAGGCTAAGACCGCATTGACTCAGTGCGGTATTCAGCCTCTCTGGTGTCAAGTCTGATTTTGGAAAAAAAAAAAAAAAAAATCCAAAATCAGACAGAGTGTTGAGACCAGAGAGGCTAAGACCGCATTGACTCAGTGCGGTATTCAGCCTCTCTGGTGTCAAGTCTGATTTTGAAAAACAAAAAAAAAAAAATCCAAAATCAGCCAGAGTGTTGACACCAGAGAGGCTAAGACCGCATTGACTCAGTGCCGTATTCAGCCTCTCTGGTGTCAAGTCTGATTTTGGAAAAAAAAAAAAAAAAATCTAAAATTAGACAGAGTGTTGAGACCAGAGAGGCTAAGACCGCATTGACTCAGTGCGGTATTCAGCCTCTCTGGTGTCAAGTCTGATTTTGAAAAAAAAAAAAAAAAAAAATCCAAAATCAGCCAGAGTGTTGACACCAGAGAGGCTAAGACCGCATTGACTCAGTGCCGTATTCAGCCTCTCTGGTGTCAAGTCTGATTTTGGAAAAAAAAAAAAAAAAATCCAAAATCAGACAGAGTGTTGACACCAGAGAGGCTAAGACCGCATTGACTCAGTGCGGTATTCAGCCTCTCTGGTGTCAAGTCTGATTTTGGAAAAAAAAAAAAAAAATCCAAAATCAGACAGAGTGTTGAGACCAGAGAGGCTAAGACCGCATTGACTCAGTGCGGTTTTCAGCCTCTCTGGTGTCAAGTCTGATTTTGAAAAAAAAAAAAAAAAAATCCAAAATCAGACAGAGTGTTGACACCAGAGAGGCTAAGACCGCATTGACTCAGTGGGGTATTCAGCCTCTCTGGTGTCAAGTCTGATTTTGGAAAAAAAAAAAAAAAAAATCCAAAATCAGACAGAGTGTTGAGACCAGAGAGGCTAAGACCGCATTGACTCAGTGCGGTATTCAGCCTCTCTGGTGTCAAGTCTGATTTTGGAAAAAAAAAAAAAAAAAATCCAAAATCAGACAGAGTGTTGACACCAGAGAGGCTAAGACCGCATTGACTCAGTGCGGTATTCAGCCTCTCTGGTGTCAAGTCTGATTTTGGAAAAAAAAAAAAAAAAATCCAAAATCAGACAGAGTGTTGAGACCAGAGAGGCTAAGACCGCATTGACTCAGTGCGGTATTCAGCCTCTCTGGTGTCAAGTCTGATTTTGGAAAAAAAAAAAAAAAAATCCAAAATCAGACAGAGTGTTGAGACCAGAGAGGCTAAGACCGCATTGACTCAGTGCGGTATTCAGCCTCTCTGGTGTCAAGTCTGATTTTGGAAAAAAAAAAAAAAAAATCCAAAATCAGAGAGAGTGTTGAGACCAGAGAGGCTAAGACCGCATTGACTCAGTGCGGTTTTCAGCCTCTCTGGTGTCAAGTCTGATTTTGAAAAAAAAAAAAAAAAAATCCAAAATCAGACAGAGTGATGACACCAGAGAGGCTAAGACCGCATTGACTCAGTGCGGTATTCAGCCTCTCTGGTGTCAAGTCTGATTTTGGAAAAAAAAAAAAAAAAATCCAAAATCAGACAGAGTGTTGAGACCAGAGAGGCTAAGACCGCATTGACTCAGTGCGGTATTCAGCCTCTCTGGTGTCAAGTCTGATTTTGGAAAAAAAAAAAAAAAAATCCAAAATCAGACAGAGTGTTGACACCAGAGAGGCTAAGACCGCATTGACTCAGTGCGGTATTCAGCCTCTCTGGTGTCAAGTCTGATTTTGAAAAAAAAAAAAGAAAAATCCAAAATCAGACAGAGTGTTGACACCAGAGAGGCTAAGACCGCATTGACTCAGTGCGGTATTCAGCCTCTCTGGTGTCAAGTCTGATTTAAAAAAAAAAAAAAAAATCCAAAATCAGACAGAGTGTTGAGACCAGAGAGGCTAAGACCGCATTGACTCAGTGCGGTATTCAGCCTCTCTGGTGTCAAGTCTGATTTTGGAAAAAAAAAAAAAAAAATCCAAAATCAGACAGTGTTGACACCAGAGAGGCTAAGACCGCATTGACTCAGTGCGGTATTCAGCCTCTGGTGTCAAGTCTGTTTTTGAAAAAAAAAAAAAAAAAAATCCAAAATCAGACAGAGTGTTGAGACCAGAGAGGCTAAGACCGCATTGACTCAGTGCGGTATTCAGCCTCTCTGGTGTCAAGTCTGATTTTGGAAAAAAAAAAAAAAAAATCTAAAATCAGACAGAGTGTTGAGACCAGAGAGGCTAAGACCGCATTGACTCAGTGCCGTATTCAGCCTCTCTGGTGTCAAGTCTGATTTTGGAAAAAAAAAAAAAAAAATCTAAAATCAGACAGAGTGTTGAGACCAGAGAGGCTAAGACCGCATTGACTCAGTGCGGTATTCAGCCTCTCTGGTGTCAAGTCTGATTTTGAAAAAAAAAAAAAAAAAAAATCCAAAATCAGCCAGAGTGTTGACACCAGAGAGGCTAAGACCGCATTGACTCAGTGCCGTATTCAGCCTCTCTGGTGTCAAGTCTGATTTTGGAAAAAAAAAAAAAAAAATCCAAAATCAGACAGAGTGTTGACACCAGAGAGGCTAAGACCGCATTGACTCAGTGCGGTATTCAGCCTCTCTGGTGTCAAGTCTGATTTTGGAAAAAAAAAAAAAAAATCCAAAATCAGACAGAGTGTTGAGACCAGAGAGGCTAAGACCGCATTGACTCAGTGCGGTTTTCAGCCTCTCTGGTGTCAAGTCTGATTTTGAAAAAAAAAAAAAAAAAATCCAAAATCAGACAGAGTGTTGACACCAGAGAGGCTAAGACCGCATTGACTCAGTGCGGTATTCAGCCTCTCTGGTGTCAAGTCTGATTTTGGAAAAAAAAAAAAAAAAAATCCAAAATCAGACAGAGTGTTGAGACCAGAGAGGCTAAGACCGCATTGACTCAGTGCGGTATTCAGCCTCTCTGGTGTCAAGTCTGATTTTGGAAAAAAAAAAAAAAAAAATCCAAAATCAGACAGAGTGTTGACACCAGAGAGGCTAAGACCGCATTGACTCAGTGCGGTATTCAGCCTCTCTGGTGTCAAGTCTGATTTTGGAAAAAAAAAAAAAAAAATCCAAAATCAGACAGAGTGTTGAGACCAGAGAGGCTAAGACCGCATTGACTCAGTGCGGTATTCAGCCTCTCTGGTGTCAAGTCTGATTTTGGAAAAAAAAAAAAAAAAATCCAAAATCAGACAGAGTGTTGAGACCAGAGAGGCTAAGACCGCATTGACTCAGTGCGGTTTTCAGCCTCTCTGGTGTCAAGTCTGATTTTGAAAAAAAAAAAAAAAAATCCAAAATCAGACAGAGTGTTGACACCAGAGAGGCTAAGACCGCATTGACTCAGTGCGGTATTCAGCCTCTCTGGTGTCAAGTCTGATTTTGGAAAAAAAAAAAAAAAAATCCAAAATCAGACAGAGTGTTGAGACCAGAGAGGCTAAGACCGCATTGACTCAGTGCGGTATTCAGCCTCTCTGGTGTCAAGTCTGATTTTGGAAAAAAAAAAAAAAAAATCCAAAATCAGACAGAGTGTTGACACCAGAGAGGCTAAGACCGCATTGACTCAGTGCGGTATTCAGCCTCTCTGGTGTCAAGTCTGATTTTGAAAAAAAAAAAAGAAAAATCCAAAATCAGACAGAGTGTTGACACCAGAGAGGCTAAGACCGCATTGACTCAGTGCGGTATTCAGCCTCTCTGGTGTCAAGTCTGATTTTGGAAAAAAAAAAAAAAAAATCCAAAATCAGACAGAGTGTTGAGACCAGAGAGGCTAAGACCGCATTGACTCAGTGCGGTTTTCAGCCTCTCTGGTGTCAAGTCTGATTTTGAAAAAAAAAAAAAAAAAATCCAAAATCAGACAGAGTGTTGACACCAGAGAGGCTAAGACCGCATTGACTCAGTGCGGTATTCAGCCTCTCTGGTGTCAAGTCTGATTTTGGAAAAAAAAAAAAAAAAATCCAAAATCAGACAGAGTGTTGAGACCAGAGAGGCTAAGACCGCATTGACTCAGTGCGGTATTCAGCCTCTCTGGTGTCAAGTCTGATTTTGGAAAAAAAAAAAAAAAAATCCAAAATCAGACAGAGTGTTGACACCAGAGAGGCTAAGACCGCATTGACTCAGTGCAGTATTCAGCCTCTCTGGTGTCAAGTCTGATTTTGAAAAAAAAAAAAGAAAAATCCAAAATCAGACAGAGTGTTGACACCAGAGAGGCTAAGACCGCATTGACTCAGTGCAGTATTCAGCCTCTCTGGTGTCAAGTCTGATTTTGGAAAAAAAGAAAAAAAAATCCAAAATCAGACAGTGTTGACACCAGAGAGGCTAAGACCGCATTGACTCAGTGCGGTATTCAGCCTCTGGTGTCAAGTCTGTTTTTGAAAAAAAAAAAAAAAAAAAATCCAAAATCAGACAGAGTGTTGAGACCAGAGAGGCTAAGACCGCATTGACTCAGTGCAGTATTCAGCCTCTCTGGTGTCAAGTCTGATTTTGGAAAAAAAAAAAAAAAAATCTAAAATCAGACAGAGTGTTGAGACCAGAGAGGCTAAGACCGCATTGACTCAGTGCCGTATTCAGCCTCTCTGGTGTCAAGTCTGATTTTGGAAAAAAAAAAAAAAAAATCTAAAATCAGACAGAGTGTTGAGACCAGAGAGGCTAAGACCGCATTGACTCAGTGCGGTATTCAGCCTCTCTGGTGTCAAGTCTGATTTTGAAAAAAAAAAAAAAAAAAATCCAAAATCAGCCAGAGTGTTGACACCAGAGAGGCTAAGACCGCATTGACTCAGTGCCGTATTCAGCCTCTCTGGTGTCAAGTCTGATTTTGGAAAAAAAAAAAAAAAAAATCCAAAATCAGACAGAGTGTTGACACCAGAGAGGCTAAGACCGCATTGACTCAGTGCGGTATTCAGCCTCTCTGGTGTCAAGTCTGATTTTGGAAAAAAAAAAAAAAATCCAAAATCAGACAGAGTGTTGAGACCAGAGAGGCTAAGACCGCATTGACTCAGTGCGGTATTCAGCCTCTCTGGTGTCAAGTCTGATTTTGGAAAAAAAAAAAAAAAAATCTAAAATCAGACAGAGTGTTGAGACCAGAGAGGCTAAGACCGCATTGACTCAGTGCCGTATTCAGCCTCTCTGGTGTCAAGTCTGATTTTGGAAAAAAAAAAAAAAAAATCTAAAATCAGACAGAGTGTTGAGACCAGAGAGGCTAAGACTGCATTGACTCAGTGCGGTATTCAGCCTCTCTGGTGTCAAGTCTGATTTTGGAAAAAAAAAAAAAAAAAAAAATCCAAAATCAGCCAGAGTGTTGACACCAGAGAGGCTAAGACCGCATTGACTCAGTGCGGTATTCAGCCTCTGGTGTCAAGTCTGATTTTGGAAAAAAAAAAAAAAAAATCCAAAATCAGACAGAGTGTTGAGACCAGAGAGGCTAAGACCGCATTGACTCAGTGCGGTATTCAGCCTCTCTGGTGTCAAGTCTGATTTTGAAAAAAAAAAAAAAAAAAATTCAAAATCAGACAGAGTGTTGACACCAGAGAGGCTAAGACCGCATTGACTCAGTGCGGTATTCAGCCTCTCTGGTGTCAAGTCTGATTTTGGAAAAAAAAAAAAAAAAATCCAAAATCAGACAGAGTGTTGAGACCAGAGAGGCTAAGACCGCATTGACTCAGTGCGGTATTCAGCCTCTCTGGTGTCAAGTCTGATTTTGAAAAAAAAAAAAAAAAAAATCCAAAATCAGCCAGAGTGTTGACACCAGAGAGGCTAAGACCGCATTGACTCAGTGCCGTATTCAGCCTCTCTGGTGTCAAGTCTGATTTTGGAAAAAAAAAAAAAAAAATCTAAAATTAGACAGAGTGTTGAGACCAGAGAGGCTAAGACCGCATTGACTCAGTGCGGTATTCAGCCTCTCTGGTGTCAAGTCTGATTTTGAAAAAAAAAAAAAAAAAAAATCCAAAATCAGCCAGAGTGTTGACACCAGAGAGGCTAAGACCGCATTGACTCAGTGCCGTATTCAGCCTCTCTGGTGTCAAGTCTGATTTTGGAAAAAAAAAAAAAAAAATCCAAAATCAGACAGAGTGTTGACACCAGAGAGGCTAAGACCGCATTGACTCAGTGCGGTATTCAGCCTCTCTGGTGTCAAGTCTGATTTTGGAAAAAAAAAAAAAAATCCAAAATCAGACAGAGTGTTGAGACCAGAGAGGCTAAGACCGCATTGACTCAGTGCGGTTTTCAGCCTCTCTGGTGTCAAGTCTGATTTTGAAAAAAAAAAAAAAAAAATCCAAAATCAGACAGAGTGTTGACACCAGAGAGGCTAAGACCGCATTGACTCAGTGCGGTATTCAGCCTCTCTGGTGTCAAGTCTGATTTTGGAAAAAAAAAAAAAAAAAATCCAAAATCAGACAGAGTGTTGAGACCAGAGAGGCTAAGACCGCATTGACTCAGTGCGGTATTCAGCCTCTCTGGTGTCAAGTCTGATTTTGGAAAAAAAAAAAAAAAAAATCCAAAATCAGACAGAGTGTTGACACCAGAGAGGCTAAGACCGCATTGACTCAGTGCGGTATTCAGCCTCTCTGGTGTCAAGTCTGATTTTGGAAAAAAAAAAAAAAAAATCCAAAATCAGACAGAGTGTTGAGACCAGAGAGGCTAAGACCGCATTGACTCAGTGCGGTATTCAGCCTCTCTGGTGTCAAGTCTGATTTTGAAAAAAAAAAAAAAAAAAAATCCAAAATCAGCCAGAGTGTTGACACCAGAGAGGCTAAGACCGCATTGACTCAGTGCCGTATTCAGCCTCTCTGGTGTCAAGTCTGATTTTGGAAAAAAAAAAAAAAAATCCAAAATCAGACAGAGTGTTGACACCAGAGAGGCTAAGACCGCATTGACTCAGTGCGGTATTCAGCCTCTCTGGTGTCAAGTCTGATTTTGGAAAAAAAAAAAAAAAAATCCAAAATCAGACAGAGTGTTGAGACCAGAGAGGCTAAGACCGCATTGACTCAGTGCGGTTTTCAGCCTCTCTGGTGTCAAGTCTGATTTTGAAAAAAAAAAAAAAAAAATCCAAAATCAGACAGAGTGTTGACACCAGAGAGGCTAAGACCGCATTGACTCAGTGCGGTATTCAGCCTCTCTGGTGTCAAGTCTGATTTTGGAAAAAAAAAAAAAAAAAATCCAAAATCAGACAGAGTGTTGAGACCAGAGAGGCTAAGACCGCATTGACTCAGTGCGGTATTCAGCCTCTCTGGTGTCAAGTCTGATTTTGGAAAAAAAAAAAAAAAAAATCCAAAATCAGACAGAGTGTTGACA
Organism: Poromitra crassiceps; assembly: GCF_964638095.1. Taxonomy (NCBI): domain Eukaryota; kingdom Metazoa; phylum Chordata; class Actinopteri; order Beryciformes; family Melamphaidae; genus Poromitra; species Poromitra crassiceps. The sequence goes on along the minus strand of NW_028151937.1, from coordinate 83,436 downwards.
CCAGAGAGGCTAAGACCGCATTGACTCAGTGCGGTATTCAGCCTCTCTGGTGTCAAGTCTGATTTTGGAAAAAAAAAAAAAAAAATCCAAAATCAGACAGAGTGTTGAGACCAGAGAGGCTAAGACCGCATTGACTCAGTGCGGTATTCAGCCTCTCTGGTGTCAAGTCTGATTTTGGAAAAAAAAAAAAAAAATCCAAAATCAGACAGTGTTGACACCAGAGAGGCTAAGACCGCATTGACTCAGTGCGGTATTCAGCCTCTGGTGTCAAGTCTGATTTTGAAAAAAAAAAAAAAAAAATTCCAAAATCAGACAGAGTGTTGAGACCAGAGAGGCTAAGACCGCATTGACTCAGTGCGGTATTCAGCCTCTCTTGTGTCAAGTCTGATTTTGAAAAAAAAAAAAAAAAAATCCAAAATCAGACAGAGTGTTGACACCAGAGAGGCTAAGACCGCATTGACTCAGTGCGGTATTCAGCCTCTCTGGTGTCAAGTCTGATTTTGGAAAAAAAAAAAAAAAAATCCAAAATCAGACAGAGTGTTGACACCAGAGAGGCTAAGACCGCATTGACTCAGTGTGGTATTCAGCCTCTCTGGTCTCAACACTCTGTCTGATTTTGGATTTTTTTTTTTTTTTTTTTCAAAATCAGACTTGACACCAGAGGCTGAATACCGCACTGAGTCAATGCAGTCTTAGCCTCTCTGGTGTCAACACTGTCTGATTTTGGATTTTTTTTTTTTTTTTCCAAAATCAGACTTGACACCAGAGAGGCTGAATACCGCACTGAGTCAATGCGGTCTTAGCCTCTCTGGTCTCAACACTCTGTCTGATTTTGGATTTTTTTTTTTTTTTTTCCAAAATCAGACTTGACACCAGAGAGGCTGAATACCGCACTGAGTCAATGCGGTCTTAGCCTCTCTGGTGTCAACACTCTGTCTGATTTTGGATTTTTTTTTTTTTTTTTTCCAAAATCAGACTTGACACCAGAGAGGCTGAATACCGCACTGAGTCAATGCGGTCTTAGCCTCTCTGGTCTCAACACTCTGTCTGATTTTGGATTTTTTTTTTTTTTTTTCCAAAATCAGACTTGACACCAGAGAGGCTGAATACCGCACTGAGTCAATGCGGTCTTAGCCTCTCTGGTGTCAACACTCTGTCTGATTTTGGATTTTTTTTTTTTTTTTTTCAAAATCAGACTTGACACCAGAGAGGCTGAATACCGCACTGAGTCAATGCAGTCTTAGCCTCTCTGGTCTCAACACTCTGTCTGATTTTAGATTTATTTATTTTTTTTCCAAAATCAGACTTGACACCAGAGAGGCTGAATACCGCACTGAGTCAATGCGGTCTTAGCCTCTCTGGTGTCAACACTCTGTCTGATTTTGGATTTTTTTTTTTTTTTTCCAAAATCAGACTTGACACCAGAGAGGCTGAATACCGCACTGAGTCAATGCGGTCTTAGCCTCTCTGGTCTCAACACTCTGTCTGATTTTGGATTTTTTTTTTTTTTTTTCCAAAATCAGACTTGACACCAGAGAGGCTGAATACCGCACTGAGTCAATGCGGTCTTAGCCTCTCTGGTGTCAACACTCTGTCTGATTTTGGATTTTTTTTTTTTTTTTTTCAAAATCAGACTTGACACCAGAGAGGCTGAAAACCGCACTGAGTCAATGCGGTCTTAGCCTCTCTGGTCTCAACACTCTGTCTGATTTTTTTTTTTTTTTTTTTTTTTTCCAAAATCAGACTTGACACCAGAGAGGCTGAATACGGCACTGAGTCAATGCGGTCTTAGCCTCTCTGGTGTCAACACTCTGGCTGATTTTGGATTTTTTTTTTTTTTTTTCAAAAATCAGACTTGACACCAGAGAGGCTGAATACGGCACTGAGTCAATGCGGTCTTAGCCTCTCTGGTGTCAACACTCTGGCTGATTTTGGATTTTTTTTTTTTTTTTTTCAAAATCAGACTTGACACCAGAGAGGCTGAATACCGCACTGAGTCAATGCGGTCTTAGCCTCTCTGGTCTCAACACTCTGTCTGATTTTGGATTTTTTTTTTTTTTTTCCAAAATCAGACTTGACACCAGAGAGGCTGAATACCGCACTGAGTCAATGCGGTCTTAGCCTCTCTGGTCTCAACACTCTGTCTGATTTTGGATTTTTTTTTTTTTTTTTCCAAAATCAGACTTGACACCAGAGAGGCTGAATACCGCACTGAGTCAATGCGGTCTTAGCCTCTCTGGTGTCAACACTCTGTCTGATTTTGGATTTTTTTTTTTTTTTTTTCAAAATCAGACTTGACACCAGAGAGGCTGAATACCGCACTGAGTCAATGCGGTCTTAGCCTCTCTGGTCTCAACACTCTGTCTGATTTTGGATTTTTTTTTTTTTTTTTTTCAAAATCAGACTTGACACCAGAGGCTGAATACGGCACTGAGTCAATGCGCTCTTAGCCTCTCTGGTGTCAACACTCTGGCTGATTTTGGATTTTTTTTTTTTTTTTTCCAAAATCAGACTTGACACCAGAGAGGCTGAATACCGCACTGAGTCAATGCGGTCTTAGCCTCTCTGGTCTCAACACTCTGTCTGATTTTGGATTTTTTTTTTTTTTTTCCAAAATCAGACTTGACACCAGAGAGGCTGAATACCGCACTGAGTCAATGCGGTCTTAGCCTCTCTGGTCTCAACACTCTGTCTGATTTTGGATTTTTTTTTTTTTTTTTCCAAAATCAGACTTGACACCAGAGAGGCTGAATACCGCACTGAGTCAATGCGGTCTTAGCCTCTCTGGTGTCAACACTCTGTCTGATTTTGGATTTTTTTTTTTTTTTTTTCAAAATCAGACTTGACACCAGAGAGGCTGAATACCGCACTGAGCCAATGCGGTCTTAGCCTCTCTGGTCTCAACACTCTGTCTGATTTTGGATTTTTTTTTTTTTTTTTTTCAAAATCAGACTTGACACCAGAGGCTGAATACCGCACTGAGTCAATGCGGTCTTAGCCTCTCTGGTGTCAACACTCTGGCTGATTTTGGATTTTTTTTTTTTTTTTTCAAAAATCAGACTTGACACCAGAGAGGCTGAATACGGCACTGAGTCAATGCGGTCTTAGCCTCTCTGGTGTCAACACTCTGGCTGATTTTGGATTTTTTTTTTTTTTTTTTCAAAATCAGACTTGACACCAGAGAGGCTGAATACCGCACTGAGTCAATGCGGTCTTAGCCTCTCTGGTCTCAACACTCTGTCTGATTTTGGATTTTTTTTTTTTTTTTCCAAAATCAGACTTGACACCAGAGAGGCTGAATACCGCACTGAGTCAATGCGGTCTTAGCCTCTCTGGTCTCAACACTCTGTCTGATTTTGGATTTTTTTTTTTTTTTTCCAAAATCAGACTTGACACCAGAGAGGCTGAATACCGCACTGAGTCAATGCGGTCTTAGCCTCTCTGGTGTCAACACTCTGTCTGATTTTGGATTTTTTTTTTTTTTTTTTCAAAATCAGACTTGACACCAGAGAGGCTGAATACCGCACTGAGTCAATGCGGTCTTAGCCTCTCTGGTCTCAACACTCTGTCTGATTTTGGATTTTTTTTTTTTTTTTTTTCAAAATCAGACTTGACACCAGAGGCTGAATACGGCACTGAGTCAATGCGGTCTTAGCCTCTCTGGTGTCAACACTCTGGCTGATTTTGGATTTTTTTTTTTTTTTTTCCAAAATCAGACTTGACACCAGAGAGGCTGAATACCGCACTGAGTCAATGCGGTCTTAGCCTCTCTGGTCTCAACACTCTGTCTGATTTTGGATTTTTTTTTTTTTTTTCCAAAATCAGACTTGACACCAGAGAGGCTGAATACCGCACTGAGTCAATGCGGTCTTAGCCTCTCTGGTCTCAACACTCTGTCTGATTTTGGATTTTTTTTTTTTTTTTTCCAAAATCAGACTTGACACCAGAGAGGCTGAATACCGCACTGAGTCAATGCGGTCTTAGCCTCTCTGGTGTCAACACTCTGTCTGATTTTGGATTTTTTTTTTTTTTTTTTTCAAAATCAGACTTGACACCAGAGAGGCTGAATGCCGCACTGAGCCAATGCGGTCTTAGCCTCTCTGGTCTCAACACTCTGTCTGATTTTGGATTTTTTTTTTTTTTTTTTTCAAAATCAGACTTGACACCAGAGGCTGAATACCGCACTGAGTCAATGCGGTCTTAGCCTCTCTGGTGTCAACACTGTCTGATTTTGGATTTTTTTTTTTTTTTTCCAAAATCAGACTTGACACCAGAGAGGCTGAATACCGCACTGAGTCAATGCGGTCTTAGCCTCTCTGGTCTCAACACTCTGTCTGATTTTGGATTTTTTTTTTTTTTTTTCCAAAATCAGACTTGACACCAGAGAGGCTGAATACCGCACTGAGTCAATGCGGTCTTAGCCTCTCTGGTGTCAACACTCTGTCTGATTTTGGATTTTTTTTTTTTTTTTTTCCAAAATCAGACTTGACACCAGAGAGGCTGAATACCGCACTGAGTCAATGCGGTCTTAGCCTCTCTGGTCTCAACACTCTGTCTGATTTTGGATTTTTTTTTTTTTTTTCCAAAATCAGACTTGACACCAGAGAGGCTGAATACCGCACTGAGTCAATGCGGTCTTAGCCTCTCTGGTGTCAACACTCTGTCTGATTTTGGATTTTTTTTTTTTTTTTTTCAAAATCAGACTTGACACCAGAGAGGCTGAATACCGCACTGAGTCAATGCAGTCTTAGCCTCTCTGGTCTCAACACTCTGTCTGATTTTAGATTTATTTTATTTTTTTCCAAAATCAGACTTGACACCAGAGAGGCTGAATACCGCACTGAGTCAATGCGGTCTTAGCCTCTCTGGTGTCAACACTCTGTCTGATTTTGGATTTTTTTTTTTTTTTTTTCCAAAATCAGACTTGACACCAGAGAGGCTGAATACCGCACTGAGTCAATGCGGTCTTAGCCTCTCTGGTCTCAACACTCTGTCTGATTTTGGATTTTTTTTTTTTTTTTTCCAAAATCAGACTTGACACCAGAGAGGCTGAATACCGCACTGAGTCAATGCGGTCTTAGCCTCTCTGGTGTCAACACTCTGTCTGATTTTGGATTTTTTTTTTTTTTTTTCAAAATCAGACTTGACACCAGAGAGGCTGAAAACCGCACTGAGTCAATGCGGTCTTAGCCTCTCTGGTCTCAACACTCTGTCTGATTTTGGATTTTTTTTTTTTTTTTTCCAAAATCAGACTTGACACCAGAGAGGCTGAATACGGCACTGAGTCAATGCGGTCTTAGCCTCTCTGGTGTCAACACTCTGGCTGATTTTGGATTTTTTTTTTTTTTTTTTCAAAATCAGACTTGACACCAGAGAGGCTGAATACCGCACTGAGTCAATGCGGTCTTAGCCTCTCTGGTCTCAACACTCTGTCTGATTTTGGATTTTTTTTTTTTTTTTCCAAAATCAGACTTGACACCAGAGAGGCTGAATACCGCACTGAGTCAATGCGGTCTTAGCCTCTCTGGTCTCAACACTCTGTCTGATTTTGGATTTTTTTTTTTTTTTTTCCAAAATCAGACTTGACACCAGAGAGGCTGAATACCGCACTGAGTCAATGCGGTCTTAGCCTCTCTGGTGTCAACACTCTGTCTGATTTTGGATTTTTTTTTTTTTTTTTTCAAAATCAGACTTGACACCAGAGAGGCTGAATACCGCACTGAGTCAATGCGGTCTTAGCCTCTCTGGTCTCAACACTCTGTCTGATTTTGGATTTTTTTTTTTTTTTTTTTCAAAATCAGACTTGACACCAGAGGCTGAATACGGCACTGAGTCAATGCGCTCTTAGCCTCTCTGGTGTCAACACTCTGGCTGATTTTGGATTTTTTTTTTTTTTTTTCCAAAATCAGACTTGACACCAGAGAGGCTGAATACCGCACTGAGTCAATGCGGTCTTAGCCTCTCTGGTCTCAACACTCTGTCTGATTTTGGATTTTTTTTTTTTTTTTCCAAAATCAGACTTGACACCAGAGAGGCTGAATACCGCACTGAGTCAATGCGGTCTTAGCCTCTCTGGTCTCAACACTCTGTCTGATTTTGGATTTTTTTTTTTTTTTTTCCAAAATCAGACTTGACACCAGAGAGGCTGAATACCGCACTGAGTCAATGCGGTCTTAGCCTCTCTGGTGTCAACACTCTGTCTGATTTTGGATTTTTTTTTTTTTTTTTTCAAAATCAGACTTGACACCAGAGAGGCTGAATACCGCACTGAGCCAATGCGGTCTTAGCCTCTCTGGTCTCAACACTCTGTCTGATTTTGGATTTTTTTTTTTTTTTTTTTCAAAATCAGACTTGACACCAGAGGCTGAATACCGCACTGAGTCAATGCGGTCTTAGCCTCTCTGGTGTCAACACTCTGGCTGATTTTGGATTTTTTTTTTTTTTTTTCAAAAATCAGACTTGACACCAGAGAGGCTGAATACGGCACTGAGTCAATGCGGTCTTAGCCTCTCTGGTGTCAACACTCTGGCTGATTTTGGATTTTTTTTTTTTTTTTTTCAAAATCAGACTTGACACCAGAGAGGCTGAATACCGCACTGAGTCAATGCGGTCTTAGCCTCTCTGGTCTCAACACTCTGTCTGATTTTGGATTTTTTTTTTTTTTTTCCAAAATCAGACTTGACACCAGAGAGGCTGAATACCGCACTGAGTCAATGCGGTCTTAGCCTCTCTGGTCTCAACACTCTGTCTGATTTTGGATTTTTTTTTTTTTTTTTCCAAAATCAGACTTGACACCAGAGAGGCTGAATACCGCACTGAGTCAATGCGGTCTTAGCCTCTCTGGTGTCAACACTCTGTCTGATTTTGGATTTTTTTTTTTTTTTTTTCAAAATCAGACTTGACACCAGAGAGGCTGAATACCGCACTGAGTCAATGCGGTCTTAGCCTCTCTGGTCTCAACACTCTGTCTGATTTTGGATTTTTTTTTTTTTTTTTTTCAAAATCAGACTTGACACCAGAGGCTGAATACGGCACTGAGTCAATGCGGTCTTAGCCTCTCTGGTGTCAACACTCTGGCTGATTTTGGATTTTTTTTTTTTTTTTTCCAAAATCAGACTTGACACCAGAGAGGCTGAATACCGCACTGAGTCAATGCGGTCTTAGCCTCTCTGGTCTCAACACTCTGTCTGATTTTGGATTTTTTTTTTTTTTTTCCAAAATCAGACTTGACACCAGAGAGGCTGAATACCGCACTGAGTCAATGCGGTCTTAGCCTCTCTGGTCTCAACACTCTGTCTGATTTTGGATTTTTTTTTTTTTTTTTCCAAAATCAGACTTGACACCAGAGAGGCTGAATACCGCACTGAGTCAATGCGGTCTTAGCCTCTCTGGTGTCAACACTCTGTCTGATTTTGGATTTTTTTTTTTTTTTTTTTCAAAATCAGACTTGACACCAGAGAGGCTGAATGCCGCACTGAGCCAATGCGGTCTTAGCCTCTCTGGTCTCAACACTCTGTCTGATTTTGGATTTTTTTTTTTTTTTTTTTCAAAATCAGACTTGACACCAGAGGCTGAATACCGCACTGAGTCAATGCGGTCTTAGCCTCTCTGGTGTCAACACTGTCTGATTTTGGATTTTTTTTTTTTTTTTTCCAAAATCAGACTTGACACCAGAGAGGCTGAATACCGCACTGAGTCAATGCGGTCTTAGCCTCTCTGGTCTCAACACTCTGTCTGATTTTGGATTTTTTTTTTTTTTTTTCCAAAATCAGACTTGACACCAGAGAGGCTGAATACCGCACTGAGTCAATGCGGTCTTAGCCTCTCTGGTGTCAACACTCTGTCTGATTTTGGATTTTTTTTTTTTTTTTTTCCAAAATCAGACTTGACACCAGAGAGGCTGAATACCGCACTGAGTCAATGCGGTCTTAGCCTCTCTGGTCTCAACACTCTGTCTGATTTTGGATTTTTTTTTTTTTTTTTCCAAAATCAGACTTGACACCAGAGAGGCTGAATACCGCACTGAGTCAATGCGGTCTTAGCCTCTCTGGTGTCAACACTCTGTCTGATTTTGGATTTTTTTTTTTTTTTTTTCAAAATCAGACTTGACACCAGAGAGGCTGAATACCGCACTGAGTCAATGCAGTCTTAGCCTCTCTGGTCTCAACACTCTGTCTGATTTTAGATTTATTTTATTTTTTTCCAAAATCAGACTTGACACCAGAGAGGCTGAATACCGCACTGAGTCAATGCGGTCTTAGCCTCTCTGGTGTCAACACTCTGTCTGATTTTGGATTTTTTTTTTTTTTTTTTCCAAAATCAGACTTGACACCAGAGAGGCTGAATACCGCACTGAGTCAATGCGGTCTTAGCCTCTCTGGTCTCAACACTCTGTCTGATTTTGGATTTTTTTTTTTTTTTTTCCAAAATCAGACTTGACACCAGAGAGGCTGAATACCGCACTGAGTCAATGCGGTCTTAGCCTCTCTGGTGTCAACACTCTGTCTGATTTTGGATTTTTTTTTTTTTTTTTCAAAATCAGACTTGACACCAGAGAGGCTGAAAACCGCACTGAGTCAATGCGGTCTTAGCCTCTCTGGTCTCAACACTCTGTCTGATTTTGGATTTTTTTTTTTTTTTTTCCAAAATCAGACTTGACACCAGAGAGGCTGAATACGGCACTGAGTCAATGCGGTCTTAGCCTCTCTGGTGTCAACACTCTGGCTGATTTTGGATTTTTTTTTTTTTTTTTCAAAAATCAGACTTGACACCAGAGAGGCTGAATACGGCACTGAGTCAATGCGGTCTTAGCCTCTCTGGTGTCAACACTCTGGCTGATTTTGGATTTTTTTTTTTTTTTTTTCAAAATCAGACTTGACACCAGAGAGGCTGAATACCGCACTGAGTCAATGCGGTCTTAGCCTCTCTGGTCTCAACACTCTGTCTGATTTTGGATTTTTTTTTTTTTTTTCCAAAATCAGACTTGACACCAGAGAGGCTGAATACCGCACTGAGTCAATGCGGTCTTAGCCTCTCTGGTCTCAACACTCTGTCTGATTTTGGATTTTTTTTTTTTTTTTTCCAAAATCAGACTTGACACCAGAGGCTGAATACCGCACTGAGTCAATGCGGTCTTAGCCTCTCTGGTGTCAACACTCTGGCTGATTTTGGATTTTTTTTTTTTTTTTTCAAAAATCAGACTTGACACCAGAGAGGCTGAATACGGCACTGAGTCAATGCGGTCTTAGCCTCTCTGGTGTCAACACTCTGGCTGATTTTGGATTTTTTTTTTTTTTTTTTCAAAATCAGACTTGACACCAGAGAGGCTGAATACCGCACTGAGTCAATGCGGTCTTAGCCTCTCTGGTCTCAACACTCTGTCTGATTTTGGATTTTTTTTTTTTTTTTCCAAAATCAGACTTGACACCAGAGAGGCTGAATACCGCACTGAGTCAATGCGGTCTTAGCCTCTCTGGTCTCAACACTCTGTCTGATTTTGGATTTTTTTTTTTTTTTTTCCAAAATCAGACTTGACACCAGAGAGGCTGAATACCGCACTGAGTCAATGCGGTCTTAGCCTCTCTGGTGTCAACACTCTGTCTGATTTTGGATTTTTTTTTTTTTTTTTTCAAAATCAGACTTGACACCAGAGAGGCTGAATACCGCACTGAGTCAATGCGGTCTTAGCCTCTCTGGTCTCAACACTCTGTCTGATTTTGGATTTTTTTTTTTTTTTTTTCAAAATCAGACTTGACACCAGAGGCTGAATACGGCACTGAGTCAATGCGGTCTTAGCCTCTCTGGTGTCAACACTCTGGCTGATTTTGGATTTTTTTTTTTTTTTTTCCAAAATCAGACTTGACACCAGAGAGGCTGAATACCGCACTGAGTCAATGCGGTCTTAGCCTCTCTGGTCTCAACACTCTGTCTGATTTTGGATTTTTTTTTTTTTTTTCCAAAATCAGACTTGACACCAGAGAGGCTGAATACCGCACTGAGTCAATGCGGTCTTAGCCTCTCTGGTCTCAACACTCTGTCTGATTTTGGATTTTTTTTTTTTTTTTTCCAAAATCAGACTTGACACCAGAGAGGCTGAATACCGCACTGAGTCAATGCGGTCTTAGCCTCTCTGGTGTCAACACTCTGTCTGATTTTGGATTTTTTTTTTTTTTTTTTTCAAAATCAGACTTGACACCAGAGAGGCTGAATGCCGCACTGAGCCAATGCGGTCTTAGCCTCTCTGGTCTCAACACTCTGTCTGATTTTGGATTTTTTTTTTTTTTTTTTTCAAAATCAGACTTGACACCAGAGGCTGAATACCGCACTGAGTCAATGCGGTCTTAGCCTCTCTGGTGTCAACACTGTCTGATTTTGGATTTTTTTTTTTTTTTTCCAAAATCAGACTTGACACCAGAGAGGCTGAATACCGCACTGAGTCAATGCGGTCTTAGCCTCTCTGGTCTCAACACTCTGTCTGATTTTGGATTTTTTTTTTTTTTTTTCCAAAATCAGACTTGACACCAGAGAGGCTGAATACCGCACTGAGTCAATGCGGTCTTAGCCTCTCTGGTGTCAACACTCTGTCTGATTTTGGATTTTTTTTTTTTTTTTTTCCAAAATCAGACTTGACACCAGAGAGGCTGAATACCGCACTGAGTCAATGCGGTCTTAGCCTCTCTGGTCTCAACACTCTGTCTGATTTTGGATTTTTTTTTTTTTTTTCCAAAATCAGACTTGACACCAGAGAGGCTGAATACCGCACTGAGTCAATGCGGTCTTAGCCTCTCTGGTGTCAACACTCTGTCTGATTTTGGATTTTTTTTTTTTTTTTTTCAAAATCAGACTTGACACCAGAGAGGCTGAATACCGCACTGAGTCAATGCAGTCTTAGCCTCTCTGGTCTCAACACTCTGTCTGATTTTAGATTTATTTTATTTTTTTCCAAAATCAGACTTGACACCAGAGAGGCTGAATACCGCACTGAGTCAATGCGGTCTTAGCCTCTCTGGTGTCAACACTCTGTCTGATTTTGGATTTTTTTTTTTTTTTTTTCCAAAATCAGACTTGACACCAGAGAGGCTGAATACCGCACTGAGTCAATGCGGTCTTAGCCTCTCTGGTCTCAACACTCTGTCTGATTTTGGATTTTTTTTTTTTTTTTTCCAAAATCAGACTTGACACCAGAGAGGCTGAATACCGCACTGAGTCAATGCGGTCTTAGCCTCTCTGGTGTCAACACTCTGTCTGATTTTGGATTTTTTTTTTTTTTTTTCAAAATCAGACTTGACACCAGAGAGGCTGAAAACCGCACTGAGTCAATGCGGTCTTAGCCTCTCTGGTCTCAACACTCTGTCTGATTTTGGATTTTTTTTTTTTTTTTTCCAAAATCAGACTTGACACCAGAGAGGCTGAATACGGCACTGAGTCAATGCGGTCTTAGCCTCTCTGGTGTCAACACTCTGGCTGATTTTGGATTTTTTTTTTTTTTTTTCAAAAATCAGACTTGACACCAGAGAGGCTGAATACGGCACTGAGTCAATGCGGTCTTAGCCTCTCTGGTGTCAACACTCTGGCTGATTTTGGATTTTTTTTTTTTTTTTTTCAAAATCAGACTTGACACCAGAGAGGCTGAATACCGCACTGAGTCAATGCGGTCTTAGCCTCTCTGGTCTCAACACTCTGTCTGATTTTGGATTTTTTTTTTTTTTTTCCAAAATCAGACTTGACACCAGAGAGGCTGAATACCGCACTGAGTCAATGCGGTCTTAGCCTCTCTGGTCTCAACACTCTGTCTGATTTTGGATTTTTTTTTTTTTTTTTCCAAAATCAGACTTGACACCAGAGAGGCTGAATACCGCACTGAGTCAATGCGGTCTTAGCCTCTCTGGTGTCAACACTCTGTCTGATTTTGGATTTTTTTTTTTTTTTTTTCAAAATCAGACTTGACACCAGAGAGGCTGAATACCGCACTGAGTCAATGCGTTCTTAGCCTCTCTGGTCTCAACACTCTGTCTGATTTTGGATTTTTTTTTTTTTTTTTTTCAAAATCAGACTTGACACCAGAGGCTGAATACGGCACTGAGTCAATGCGGTCTTAGCCTCTCTGGTGTCAACACTCTGGCTGATTTTGGATTTTTTTTTTTTTTTTTCCAAAATCAGACTTGACACCAGAGAGGCTGAATACCGCACTGAGTCAATGCGGTCTTAGCCTCTCTGGTCTCAACACTCTGTCTGATTTTGGATTTTTTTTTTTTTTTTCCAAAATCAGACTTGACACCAGAGAGGCTGAATACCGCACTGAGTCAATGCGGTCTTAGCCTCTCTGGTCTCAACACTCTGTCTGATTTTGGATTTTTTTTTTTTTTTTTCCAAAATCAGACTTGACACCAGAGAGGCTGAATACCGCACTGAGTCAATGCGGTCTTAGCCTCTCTGGTGTCAACACTCTGTCTGATTTTGGATTTTTTTTTTTTTTTTTTCAAAATCAGACTTGACACCAGAGAGGCTGAATACCGCACTGAGCCAATGCGGTCTTAGCCTCTCTGGTCTCAACACTCTGTCTGATTTTGGATTTTTTTTTTTTTTTTTTTCAAAATCAGACTTGACACCAGAGGCTGAATACGGCACTGAGTCAATGCGGTCTTAGCCTCTCTGGTGTCAACACTCTGGCTGATTTTGGATTTTTTTTTTTTTTTTCCAAAATCAGACTTGACACCAGAGAGGCTGAATACCGCACTGAGTCAATAGTAGGGTCATCTGTGGCACTTCCGTGACCGTGGAGAGCGAAGGTCCGTTTCTCAATGGATTTGTCATCTAGGAGGGTTAATAAACAAATTTAGCCGGGGTGTATTTTTAAAAAAGGCGGGGAAAATATTTGAGAGACCAAAATCCAAAATGTCTGCCGTGGAAATGAACTTTTTAATGGTTTGACCTACAATGATGCACAATACATGGTTTCAGAGCTTATTCTGGTCAAGGAATACATATTTGGTGTTTATATAATGATTTGACTTATTTTTGACCTTCAAATCCAAGATGGCTGCCAATTTTGAGGCAGTTTTTTCAAAATCGTCATAGAGCCTTCATATTAGGCTTGAATGACAGGTCTTCTCATGATGAGTTGAATAATATACAGTATAAGTACACAGAAGTAATCTCTGAGGTCAATAAAGTCAATGTTTGTGTGTAAACAACAGTTGCTGATTTGCGGTTTCCCATTAAATAGGGTAGGCTACTGAGAATATGGTGTCCAGTTCATCCCATCACATTTTCATAATGAACCAAAAACAATTTTGCACTATAGCCTAACATAAAATAGTATTCGGTATGCAAAGCTAGCAAGGTTAGTTGCTTGAGCTGAATTTAAAGGTCAACTCAAAACAAACAATGAAATTAACTTTGAAATTAAAACTGAATCCTAGGCTACTAAATTTCATCAGCACACAGTAAAGGAAACTTGTCTTTGAACTCAGCTGACTGTCTAGTCCTAATCCCTGTTGTGCAATGTCCCTTTTCAGTGAAGTTTTTGTTTTTGTTAAGAGTATGGACTTTTAATCTTGACCTTGTTGGTAGGCAACGGCCCTTTTTCAGTCAAGCATTTTCAGATTAGCTCAGTCAGTCTGTGAAGCAGTCAGTGTCAGCACTTGCGCGAGCTCGCTTTTTCTCTAACTAATGTTAACATTACACACTTTAAGAGACTTTCTTTGAGGATATCAACGTTATTCACTAGTCTAAAGATAGTTCTACCATCAAGAACATATAAAACAAAAGCAAAAACAATTTTTATTTGCAGAAGTCATCATTGATATTTGGTGTTAGCTAACGTTAGGTAACGTTATTATTTTTAGCTAAAGTTAATGTTATCTGTCTCCACACTTCTGTCAACTGACATATGCATTTGCTTTTGAAAATAAACAGCCTGGCTTGCTTAAGCATAACTGAAGATTAAATAGAAATATAACATGATGAATGCATGTACCGATTGGTTGCCCCATCTTCCCAGGAGGTAGTGGTGTAAACATCATCAAATTTATCAAGTCCTGACCAGTCTTGGGCTTTTAATTGTAAGCTGTCCCATTTGCCTTGATTTATTGTATCGGTGGGCTTGCAAGGCTTGTCACATTTTAGGACACATTCATAGGACATTGTGTGCTTTGTCTTTCATTGGGAGGGAAAGCAACTCGCTATTATATTACTGTTATATTATATTGCTGTTATACGCTGTTTATTTTCAAAAGCAAATGCATATGTCAGTTGACAGAATTGTGGAGACAGATAACATTAACTTTAGCTAAAAATAATAACGTTACCTAACGTTAGCTAACACCAAATATCAATGATGACTTCTGCAAATAAAAATTGTTTTTGCTTTTGTTTTATATGTTCTTGATGGTAGAACTATCTTTAGACTAGTGAATAACGTTGATAACCTCAAACAAAGTTTTCTTTTTCTTTTTTATATATTCCCCCCCCCCCCCCCGATTTTTTATCCCATTTTTATCCCCCATTAGTGCTAACGTAATTTCTTTATCCTGGTTGCTACTCCACCCTCTGCCGATCTGGGGAGAGCCGAAACTGGCTCCATGCTTCCTCCGAGACATGGGCAGTTAGCCAGCCGCTTCTTTTCACCTGACAGGGGAAGCTTCACCGGTAGGACATAGCATGTGGGAGGTTCACACTATTCCAACCAGTTCCCCTCCCTCTGAACAGGTGCCCTTAACGACCAGAGGAGGAACCACATTAGCAACCAGGATATTGCATGTTTTTGGTGAAGGGGGTTCCTATATGAAGGAAACCCCCGGGAGGCACGGGGAGAACATGCAAACTCCACACAGAAAGGCCCTTTTGACGACCCCACCAGGGCGGTGGGCACTCGAGGACATGCGGACGGGCACGCATTCCTTCAGCGTTCACATCGTCCCAGGTGGGAATCGAACCCACGACCTTCGAGCTGTGAGGCGATAGTGCTTACCACTACTCCACCGTACCTCCTTTTATATCCTCAAACAAAGTGTCTTAAAGTGTGTAATGTTAACATTAGTTAGAGAAAAAGCGAGCTCGCGCAAGTGCTGACACTGACTGCTTCACAGACTGACTGGGCTAATCTGAAAATGCTTGACTGAAAAAGGGCCGTTGCCTACCAACAAGGTCAAGATTAAAAGTCCATACTCTTAACAAAAACTAAAACTTCACTGAAAAGGGACATTGCACAACAGGGATTAGGACTAGACAGTCAGCTGAGTTCAAAGACAAGTTTCCTTTACTGTGTGCTGATGAAATTTAATAGCCTAGGATTCAGTTTTAATTTCAAAGTTAATTTCATTGTTTGTTTTGAGTTGACCTTTAAATTCAGCTCAAGCAACTAACCTTGCTAGCTTTGCATACAGAATACTATTTTATGTTAGGCTATAGTGCAAAATTGTTTTTGGTTCATTATGAAAATGTGATGGGATGAACTGGACACCATATTCTCAGTAGCCTACCCTATTTAATGGGAAACCGCAAATCAGCAACTGTTGTTTACACACAAACATTGACTTTAGTGACCTCAGAGATTACTTCTGTGTACTTATACTGTATATTATTCAACTCATCATGAGAAGACCTGTCATTCAAGCCTAATATGAAGGCTCTATGACGATTTTGAAAAAACTGCCTTTTAGAGCCCAAAATTGGCAGCCATCTTGTATTTGAAGGTCAAAAATAAGTCAAATCATTATATAAACACCAAATATGTATTCCTTGACCAGAATAAGCTCTGAAACCATGTATTGTGCATCATTGTAGGTCAAACCATTAAAAAGTTCATTTCCACGGCAGACATTTTGGATTTTGGTCTCTCAAATATTTTCCCCGCCTTTTTTTAAAATACACCCCGGCTAAATTTGTTTATTAACCCTCCTAGATGACAAATCCATTGAGAAACGGACCTTCGCTCTCCACGGTCACGGAAGTGCCACAGATGACCCTACTACAATGCGGTCTTAGCCTCTCTGGTCTCAACACTCTGTCTGATTTTGGATTTTTTTTTTTTTTTTCAAAAATCAGACTTGACACCAGAGAGGCTGAATACCGCACTGAGTCAATGCGGTCTTAGCCTCTCTGGTCTCAACACTCTGTCTGATTTTGGATTTTTTTTTTTTTTTTTCCAAAATCAGACTTGACACCAGAGAGGCTGAATACCGCACTGAGTCAATGCGGTCTTAGCCTCTCTGGTGTCAACACTCTGTCTGATTTTGGATTTTTTTTTTTTTTTTTTCAAAATCAGACTTGACACCAGAGAGGCTGAATACCGCACTGAGCCAATGCGGTCTTAGCCTCTCTGGTCTCAACACTCTGTCTGATTTTGGATTTTTTTTTTTTTTTTTTTCAAAATCAGACTTGACACCAGAGGCTGAATACCGCACTGAGTCAATGCGGTCTTAGCCTCTCTGGTGTCAACACTCTGGCTGATTTTGGATTTTTTTTTTTTTTTTTCAAAAATCAGACTTGACACCAGAGAGGCTGAATACGGCACTGAGTCAATGCGGTCTTAGCCTCTCTGGTGTCAACACTCTGGCTGATTTTGGATTTTTTTTTTTTTTTTTTCAAAATCAGACTTGACACCAGAGAGGCTGAATACCGCACTGAGTCAATGCGGTCTTAGCCTCTCTGGTCTCAACACTCTGTCTGATTTTGGATTTTTTTTTTTTTTTTCCAAAATCAGACTTGACACCAGAGAGGCTGAATACCGCACTGAGTCAATGCGGTCTTAGCCTCTCTGGTCTCAACACTCTGTCTGATTTTGGATTTTTTTTTTTTTTTTTCCAAAATCAGACTTGACACCAGAGAGGCTGAATACTGCACTGAGTCAATGCGGTCTTAGCCTCTCTGGTGTCAACACTCTGTCTGATTTTGGATTTTTTTTTTTTTTTTTTCAAAATCAGACTTGACACCAGAGAGGCTGAATACCGCACTGAGTCAATGCGGTCTTAGCCTCTCTGGTCTCAACACTCTGTCTGATTTTGGATTTTTTTTTTTTTTTTTTTCAAAATCAGACTTGACACCAGAGGCTGAATACGGCACTGAGTCAATGCGGTCTTAGCCTCTCTGGTGTCAACACTCTGGCTGATTTTGGATTTTTTTTTTTTTTTTTCCAAAATCAGACTTGACACCAGAGAGGCTGAATACCGCACTGAGTCAATGCGGTCTTAGCCTCTCTGGTCTCAACACTCTGTCTGATTTTGGATTTTTTTTTTTTTTTTCCAAAATCAGACTTGACACCAGAGAGGCTGAATACCGCACTGAGTCAATGCGGTCTTAGCCTCTCTGGTCTCAACACTCTGTCTGATTTTGGATTTTTTTTTTTTTTTTTCCAAAATCAGACTTGACACCAGAGAGGCTGAATACCGCACTGAGTCAATGCGGTCTTAGCCTCTCTGGTGTCAACACTCTGTCTGATTTTGGATTTTTTTTTTTTTTTTTTTCAAAATCAGACTTGACACCAGAGAGGCTGAATGCCGCACTGAGCCAATGCGGTCTTAGCCTCTCTGGTCTCAACACTCTGTCTGATTTTGGATTTTTTTTTTTTTTTTTTTCAAAATCAGACTTGACACCAGAGGCTGAATACCGCACTGAGTCAATGCGGTCTTAGCCTCTCTGGTGTCAACACTGTCTGATTTTGGATTTTTTTTTTTTTTTTCCAAAATCAGACTTGACACCAGAGAGGCTGAATACCGCACTGAGTCAATGCGGTCTTAGCCTCTCTGGTCTCAACACTCTGTCTGATTTTGGATTTTTTTTTTTTTTTTTCCAAAATCAGACTTGACACCAGAGAGGCTGAATACCGCACTGAGTCAATGCGGTCTTAGCCTCTCTGGTGTCAACACTCTGTCTGATTTTGGATTTTTTTTTTTTTTTTTCCAAAATCAGACTTGACACCAGAGAGGCTGAATACCGCACTGAGTCAATGCGGTCTTAGCCTCTCTGGTCTCAACACTCTGTCTGATTTTGGATTTTTTTTTTTTTTTTTCCAAAATCAGACTTGACACCAGAGAGGCTGAATACCGCACTGAGTCAATGCGGTCTTAGCCTCTCTGGTGTCAACACTCTGTCTGATTTTGGATTTTTTTTTTTTTTTTTTCAAAATCAGACTTGACACCAGAGAGGCTGAATACTGCACTGAGTCAATGCAGTCTTAGCCTCTCTGGTCTCAACACTCTGTCTGATTTTAGATTTTTTTTTTTTTTTTCCAAAATCAGACTTGACACCAGAGAGGCTGAATACCGCACTGAGTCAATGCGGTCTTAGCCTCTCTGGTGTCAACACTCTGTCTGATTTTGGATTTTGTTTTTGTTTTTTTCCAAAATCAGACTTGACACCAGAGAGGCTGAATACCGCACTGAGTCAATGCGGTCTTAGCCTCTCTGGTCTCAACACTCTGTCTGATTTTGGATTTTTTTTTTTTTTTTCCAAAATCAGACTTGACACCAGAGAGGCTGAATACCGCACTGAGTCAATGCGGTCTTAGCCTCTCTGGTGTCAACACTCTGTCTGATTTTGGATTTTTTTTTTTTTTTTTCAAAATCAGACTTGACACCAGAGAGGCTGAAAACCGCACTGAGTCAATGCGGTCTTAGCCTCTCTGGTCTCAACACTCTGTCTGATTTTGGATTTTTTTTTTTTTTTTTCCAAAATCAGACTTGACACCAGAGAGGCTGAATACGGCACTGAGTCAATGCGGTCTTAGCCTCTCTGGTGTCAACACTCTGGCTGATTTTGGATTTTTTTTTTTTTTTTTCAAAAATCAGACTTGACACCAGAGAGGCTGAATACGGCACTGAGTCAATGCGGTCTTAGCCTCTCTGGTGTCAACACTCTGGCTGATTTTGGATTTTTTTTTTTTTTTTTTCAAAATCAGACTTGACACCAGAGAGGCTGAATACCGCACTGAGTCAATGCGGTCTTAGCCTCTCTGGTCTCAACACTCTGTCTGATTTTGGATTTTTTTTTTTTTTTTCCAAAATCAGACTTGACACCAGAGAGGCTGAATACCGCACTGAGTCAATGCGGTCTTAGCCTCTCTGGTCTCAACACTCTGTCTGATTTTGGATTTTTTTTTTTTTTTTTCCAAAATCAGACTTGACACCAGAGAGGCTGAATACCGCACTGAGTCAATGCGGTCTTAGCCTCTCTGGTGTCAACACTCTGTCTGATTTTGGATTTTTTTTTTTTTTTTTTCAAAATCAGACTTGACACCAGAGAGGCTGAATACCGCACTGAGTCAATGCGTTCTTAGCCTCTCTGGTCTCAACACTCTGTCTGATTTTGGATTTTTTTTTTTTTTTTTTTCAAAATCAGACTTGACACCAGAGGCTGAATACGGCACTGAGTCAATGCGGTCTTAGCCTCTCTGGTGTCAACACTCTGGCTGATTTTGGATTTTTTTTTTTTTTTTTCCAAAATCAGACTTGACACCAGAGAGGCTGAGTACCGCACTGAGTCAATGCGGTCTTAGCCTCTCTGGTCTCAACACTCTGTCTGATTTTGGATTTTTTTTTTTTTTTTCCAAAATCAGACTTGACACCAGAGAGGCTGAATACCGCACTGAGTCAATGCGGTCTTAGCCTCTCTGGTCTCAACACTCTGTCTGATTTTGGATTTTTTTTTTTTTTTTTCCAAAATCAGACTTGACACCAGAGAGGCTGAATACCGCACTGAGTCAATGCTGTCTTAGCCTCTCTGGTGTCAACACTCTGTCTGATTTTGGATTTTTTTTTTTTTTTTTTCAAAATCAGACTTGACACCAGAGAGGCTGAATACCGCACTGAGCCAATGCGGTCTTAGCCTCTCTGGTCTCAACACTCTGTCTGATTTTGGATTTTTTTTTTTTTTTTTTTCAAAATCAGACTTGACACCAGAGGCTGAATACCGCACTGAGTCAATGCGGTCTTAGCCTCTCTGGTGTCAACACTGTCTGATTTTGGATTTTTTTTTTTTTTTTCCAAAATCAGACTTGACACCAGAGAGGCTGAATACCGCACTGAGTCAATGCGGTCTTAGCCTCTCTGGTCTCAACACTCTGTCTGATTTTGGATTTTTTTTTTTTTTTTTCCAAAATCAGACTTGACACCAGAGAGGCTGAATACCGCACTGAGTCAATGCGGTCTTAGCCTCTCTGGTGTCAACACTCTGTCTGATTTTGGATTTTTTTTTTTTTTTTTTCCAAAATCAGACTTGACACCAGAGAGGCTGAATACCGCACTGAGTCAATGCGGTCTTAGCCTCTCTGGTCTCAACACTCTGTCTGATTTTGGATTTTTTTTTTTTTTTTTCCAAAATCAGACTTGACACCAGAGAGGCTGAATACCGCACTGAGTCAATGCGGTCTTAGCCTCTCTGGTGTCAACACTCTGTCTGATTTTGGATTTTTTTTTTTTTTTTTTCAAAATCAGACTTGACACCAGAGAGGCTGAAAACCGCACTGAGTCAATGCGGTCTTAGCCTCTCTGGTCTCAACACTCTGTCTGATTTTGGATTTTTTTTTTTTTTTTCCAAAATCAGACTTGACACCAGAGAGGCTGAATACCGCACTGAGTCAATGCGGTCTTAGCCTCTCTGGTGTCAACACTCTGTCTGATTTTGGATTTTTTTTTTTTTTTTTCCAAAATCAGACTTGACACCAGAGAGGCTGAATACGGCACTGAGTCAATGCGGTCTTAGCCTCTCTGGTGTCAACACTCTGGCTGATTTTGGATTTTTTTTTTTTTTTTTTTCAAAATCAGACTTGACACCAGAGAGGCTGAATACCGCACTGAGTCAATGCGGTCTTAGCCTCTCTGGTCTCAACACTCTGTCTAATTTTAGATTTTTTTTTTTTTTTTTCCAAAATCAGACTTGACACCAGAGAGGCTGAATACGGCACTGAGTCAATGCGGTCTTAGCCTCTCTGGTGTCAACACTCTGGCTGATTTTGGATTTTTTTTTTTGTTTTTCAAAATCAGACTTGACACCAGAGAGGCTGAATACCGCACTGAGTCAATGCGGTCTTAGCCTCTCTGGTCTCAACACTCTGTCTGATTTTGGATTTTTTTTTTTTTTTTTTCCAAAATCAGACTTGACACCAGAGAGGCTGAATACCGCACTGAGTCAATGCGGTCTTAGCCTCTCTGGTGTCAACACTCTGTCTGATTTTGGATTTTTTTTTTTTTTTTTTCCAAAATCAGACTTGACACCAGAGGCTGAATACCGCACTGAGTCAATGCGGTCTTAGCCTCTCTGGTGTCAACACTCTGGCTGATTTTGGATTTTTTTTTTTTTTTTTTTTCAAAATCAGACTTGACACCAGAGAGGCTGAATACCGCACTGAGTCAATGCAGTCTTAGCCTCTCTGGTCTCAACACTCTGTCTGATTTTAGATTTTTTTTTTTTTTTTCCAAAATCAGACTTGACACCAGAGAGGCTGAATACGGCACTGAGTCAATGCGGTCTTAGCCTCTCTGGTCTCAACACTCTGTCTGATTTTAGATTTTTTTTTTTTTTTTTCCAAAATCAGACTTGACACCAGAGAGGCTGAATACCGCACTGAGTCAATGCGGTCTTAGCCTCTCTGGTCTCAACACTCTGTCTGATTTTGGATTTTTTTTTTTTTTTTTCAAAAACAGACTTGACACCAGAGGCTGAATACCGCACTGAGTCAATGCGGTCTTAGCCTCTCTGGTGTCAACACTGTCTGATTTTGGATTTTTTTTTTTTTTTTTCCAAAATCAGACTTGACACCAGAGAGGCTGAATACCGCACTGAGTCAATGCGGTCTTAGCCTCTCTGGTCTCAACACTCTGTCTGATTTTGGATTTTTTTTTTTTTTTTTTAATCAGACTTGACACCAGAGAGGCTGAATACCGCACTGAGTCAATGCGGTCTTAGCCTCTCTGGTGTCAACACTCTGTCTGATTTTGGATTTTTCTTTTTTTTTTTTTTAAATCAGACTTAACACCAGAGAGGCTGAATACCGCACTGAGTCAATGCGGTCTTAGCCTCTCTGGTGTCAACACTCTGTCTGATTTTGGATTTTTTTTTTTTTTTTTCCAAAATCAGACTTGACACCAGAGAGGCTGAATACCGCACTGAGTCAATGCGGTCTTAGCCTCTCTGGTCTCAACACTCTGTCTGATTTTGGATTTTTTTTTTTTTTTTTCCAAAATCAGACTTGACACCAGAGAGGCTGAGTACCGCACTGAGTCAATGCGGTCTTAGCCTCTCTGGTGTCAACACTCTGTCTGATTTTGGATTTTTTTTTTTTTTTTTTCAAAATCAGACTTGACACCAGAGAGGCTGAAAACCGCACTGAGTCAATGCGGTCTTAGCCTCTCTGGTCTCAACACTCTGTCTGATTTTGGATTTTTTTTTTTTTTTTTCCAAAATCAGACTTGACACCAGAGAGGCTGAATACGGCACTGAGTCAATGCGGTCTTAGCCTCTCTGGTGTCAACACTCTGGCTGATTTTGGATTTTTTTTTTTTTTTTTCCAAAATCAGACTTGACACCAGAGAGGCTGAATACGGCACTGAGTCAATGCGGTCTTAGCCTCTCTGGTGTCAACACTCTGGCTGATTTTGGATTTTTTTTTTTTTTTTTTCAAAATCAGACTTGACACCAGAGAGGCTGAATACCGCACTGAGTCAATGCGGTCTTAGCCTCTCTGGTCTCAACACTCTGTCTGATTTGGGATTTTTTTTTTTTTTTTCCAAAATCAGACTTGACACCAGAGAGGCTGAATACCGCACTGAGTCAATGCAGTCTTAGCCTCTCTGGTGTCAACACTCTGTCTGATTTTGGATTTTTTTTTTTTTTTTTTCCAAAATCAGACTTGACACCAGAGAGGCTGAATACCGCACTGAGTCAATGCGGTCTTAGCCTCTCTGGTCTCAACACTCTGTCTGATTTTGGATTTTTTTTTTTTTTTTTCCAAAATCAGACTTGACACCAGAGAGGCTGAATACCGCACTGAGTCAATGCGGTCTTAGCCTCTCTGGTGTCAACACTCTGTCTGATTTTGGATTTTTTTTTTTTTTTTTTCAAAATCAGACTTGACACCAGAGAGGCTGAAAACCGCACTGAGTCAATGCGGTCTTAGCCTCTCTGGTCTCAACACTCTGTCTGATTTTGGATTTTTTTTTTTTTTTTCCAAAATCAGACTTGACACCAGAGAGGCTGAATACGGGACTGAGTCAATGCGGTCTTAGCCTCTCTGGTGTCAACACTCTGGCTGATTTTGGATTTTTTTTTTTTTTTTTTTTCAAAATCAGACTTGACACCAGAGAGGCTGAATACCGCACTGAGTCAATGCGGTCTTAGCCTCTCTGGTCTCAACACTCTGTCTAATTTTAGATTTTTTTTTTTTTTTTTCCAAAATCAGACTTGACACCAGAGAGGCTGAATACGGCACTGAGTCAATGCGGTCTTAGCCTCTCTGGTGTCAACACTCTGGCTGATTTTGGATTTTTTTTTTTTGTTTTTCAAAATCAGACTTGACACCAGAGAGGCTGAATACCGCACTGAGTCAATGCGGTCTTAGCCTCTCTGGTCTCAACACTCTGTCTGATTTTGGATTTTTTTTTTTTTTTTTCCAAAATCAGACTTGACACCAGAGAGGCTGAATACCGCACTGAGTCAATGCGGTCTTAGCCTCTCTGGTGTCAACACTCTGTCTGATTTTGGATTTTTTTTTTTTTTTTTTCCAAAATCAGACTTGACACCAGAGGCTGAATACCGCACTGAGTCAATGCGGTCTTAGCCTCTCTGGTGTCAACACTCTGGCTGATTTTGGATTTTTTTTTTTTTTTTTTTTCAAAATCAGACTTGACACCAGAGAGGCTGAATACCGCACTGAGTCAATGCAGTCTTAGCCTCTCTGGTCTCAACACTCTGTCTGATTTTAGATTTTTTTTTTTTTTTTCCAAAATCAGACTTGACACCAGAGAGGCTGAATACGGCACTGAGTCAATGCGGTCTTAGCCTCTCTGGTCTCAACACTCTGTCTGATTTTAGATTTTTTTTTTTTTTTTTCCAAAATCAGACTTGACACCAGAGAGGCTGAATACCGCACTGAGTCAATGCGGTCTTAGCCTCTCTGGTCTCAACACTCTGTCTGATTTTGGATTTTTTTTTTTTTTTTTTTCAAAAACAGACTTGACACCAGAGGCTGAATACCGCACTGAGTCAATGCGGTCTTAGCCTCTCTGGTGTCAACACTGTCTGATTTTGGATTTTTTTTTTTTTTTTTCCAAAATCAGACTTGACACCAGAGAGGCTGAATACCGCACTGAGTCAATGCGGTCTTAGCCTCTCTGGTCTCAACACTCTGTCTGATTTTGGATTTTTTTTTTTTTTTTTAAATCAGACTTGACACCAGAGAGGCTGAATACCGCACTGAGTCAATGCGGTCTTAGCCTCTCTGGTGTCAACACTCTGTCTGATTTTGGATTTTTCTTTTTTTTTTTTCAAAATCAGACTTGACACCAGAGAGGCTGAATACCGCACTGAGTCAATGCGGTCTTAGCCTCTCTGGTGTCAACACTCTGTCTGATTTTGGATTTTTTTTTTTTTTTTCCCAAAATCAGACTTGACACCAGAGAGGCTGAATACCGCACTGAGTCAATGCGGTCTTAGCCTCTCTGGTCTCAACACTCTGTCTGATTTTGGATTTTTTTTTTTTTTTTTCCAAAATCAGACTTGACACCAGAGAGGCTGAATACCGCACTGAGTCAATGCGGTCTTAGCCTCTCTGGTGTCAACACTCTGTCTGATTTTGGATTTTTTTTTTTTTTTTTTCAAAATCAGACTTGACACCAGAGAGGCTGAAAACCGCACTGAGTCAATGCGGTCTTAGCCTCTCTGGTCTCAACACTCTGTCTGATTTTAGATTTTTTTTTTTTTTTTTCCAAAATCAGACTTGACACCAGAGAGGCTGAATACGGCACTGAGTCAATGCGGTCTTAGCCTCTCTGGTGTCAACACTCTGGCTGATTTTGGATTTTTTTTTTTTTTTTTCCAAAATCAGACTTGACACCAGAGAGGCTGAATACTGCACTGAGTCAATGCGGTCTTAGCCTCTCTGGTGTCAACACTCTGTCTGATTTTGGATTTTTTTTTTTTTTTTTTCCAAAATCAGACTTGACACCAGAGGCTGAATACCGCACTGAGTCAATGCGGTCTTAGCCTCTCTGGTGTCAACACTCTGGCTGATTTTGGATTTTTTTTTTTTTTTTTTTTCAAAATCAGACTTGACACCAGAGAGGCTGAATACCGCACTGAGTCAATGCGGTCTTAGCCTCTCTGGTCTCAACACTCTGTCTAATTTTAGATTTTTTTTTTTTTTTTTCCAAAATCAGACTTGACACCAGAGAGGCTGAATACGGCACTGAGTCAATGCGGTCTTAGCCTCTCTGGTGTCAACACTCTGGCTGATTTTGGATTTTTTTTTTTGTTTTTCAAAATCAGACTTGACACCAGAGAGGCTGAATACCGCACTGAGTCAATGCGGTCTTAGCCTCTCTGGTCTCAACACTCTGTCTGATTTTGGATTTTTTTTTTTTTTTTTTCCAAAATCAGACTTGACACCAGAGAGGCTGAATACCGCACTGAGTCAATGCGGTCTTAGCCTCTCTGGTGTCAACACTCTGTCTGATTTTGGATTTTTTTTTTTTTTTTTCCAAAATCAGACTTGACACCAGAGGCTGAATACCGCACTGAGTCAATGCAGTCTTAGCCTCTCTGGTGTCAACACTCTGGCTGATTTTGGATTTTTTTTTTTTTTTTTTTTCAAAATCAGACTTGACACCAGAGAGGCTGAATACCGCACTGAGTCAATGCAGTCTTAGCCTCTCTGGTCTCAACACTCTGTCTGATTTTAGATTTTTTTTTTTTTTTTCCAAAATCAGACTTGACACCAGAGAGGCTGAATACGGCACTGAGTCAATGCGGTCTTAGCCTCTCTGGTCTCAACACTCTGTCTGATTTTAGATTTTTTTTTTTTTTTTTCCAAAATCAGACTTGACACCAGAGAGGCTGAATACCGCACTGAGTCAATGCGGTCTTAGCCTCTCTGGTCTCAACACTCTGTCTGATTTTGGATTTTTTTTTTTTTTTTTTTCAAAAACAGACTTGACACCAGAGGCTGAATACCGCACTGAGTCAATGCGGTCTTAGCCTCTCTGGTGTCAACACTGTCTGATTTTGGATTTTTTTTTTTTTTTTTCCAAAATCAGACTTGACACCAGAGAGGCTGAATACCGCACTGAGTCAATGCGGTCTTAGCCTCTCTGGTCTCAACACTCTGTCTGATTTTGGATTTTTTTTTTTTTTTTTTAATCAGACTTGACACCAGAGAGGCTGAATACCGCACTGAGTCAATGCGGTCTTAGCCTCTCTGGTGTCAACACTCTGTCTGATTTTGGATTTTTCTTTTTTTTTTTTCAAAATCAGACTTGACACCAGAGAGGCTGAATACCGCACTGAGTCAATGCGGTCTTAGCCTCTCTGGTGTCAACACTCTGTCTGATTTTGGATTTTTTTTTTTTTTTTTCCAAAATCAGACTTGACACCAGAGAGGCTGAATACCGCACTGAGTCAATGCGGTCTTAGCCTCTCTGGTCTCAACACTCTGTCTGATTTTGGATTTTTTTTTTTTTTTTTCCAAAATCAGACTTGACACCAGAGAGGCTGAATACCGCACTGAGTCAATGCGGTCTTAGCCTCTCTGGTGTCAACACTCTGTCTGATTTTGGATTTTTTTTTTTTTTTTTTCAAAATCAGACTTGACACCAGAGAGGCTGAAAACCGCACTGAGTCAATGCGGTCTTAGCCTCTCTGGTCTCAACACTCTGTCTGATTTTGGATTTTTTTTTTTTTTTTTTCCAAAATCAGACTTGACACCAGAGAGGCTGAATACGGCACTGAGTCAATGCGGTCTTAGCCTCTCTGGTGTCAACACTCTGGCTGATTTTGGATTTTTTTTTTTTTTTTCCAAAATCAGACTTGACACCAGAGAGGCTGAATACGGCACTGAGTCAATGCGGTCTTAGCCTCTCTGGTGTCAACACTCTGGCTGATTTTGGATTTTTTTTTTTTTTTTTTCAAAATCAGACTTGACACCAGAGAGGCTGAATACCGCACTGAGTCAATGCGGTCTTAGCCTCTCTGGTCTCAACACTCTGTCTGATTTGGGATTTTTTTTTTTTTTTTCCAAAATCAGACTTGACACCAGAGAGGCTGAATACCGCACTGAGTCAATGCGGTCTTAGCCTCTCTGGTGTCAACACTCTGTCTGATTTTGGATTTTTTTTTTTTTTTTTCCAAAATCAGACTTGACACCAGAGAGGCTGAATACCGCACTGAGTCAATGCGGTCTTAGCCTCTCTGGTCTCAACACTCTGTCTGATTTTGGATTTTTTTTTTTTTTTTTTCCAAAATCAGACTTGACACCAGAGGCTGAATACCGCACTGAGTCAATGCGGTCTTAGCCTCTCTGGTGTCAACACTCTGGCTGATTTTGGATTTTTTTTTTTTTTTTTTTTCAAAATCAGACTTGACACCAGAGAGGCTGAATACCGCACTGAGTCAATGCAGTCTTAGCCTCTCTGGTCTCAACACTCTGTCTGATTTTAGATTTTTTTTTTTTTTTTCCAAAATCAGACTTGACACCAGAGAGGCTGAATACGGCACTGAGTCAATGCGGTCTTAGCCTCTCTGGTCTCAACACTCTGTCTGATTTTAGATTTTTTTTTTTTTTTTTCCAAAATCAGACTTGACACCAGAGAGGCTGAATACCGCACTGAGTCAATGCGGTCTTAGCCTCTCTGGTCTCAACACTCTGTCTGATTTTGGATTTTTTTTTTTTTTTTTTTCAAAAACAGACTTGACACCAGAGGCTGAATACCGCACTGAGTCAATGCGGTCTTAGCCTCTCTGGTGTCAACACTGTCTGATTTTGGATTTTTTTTTTTTTTTTTCCAAAATCAGACTTGACACCAGAGAGGCTGAATACCGCACTGAGTCAATGCGGTCTTAGCCTCTCTGGTCTCAACACTCTGTCTGATTTTGGATTTTTTTTTTTTTTTTTAAATCAGACTTGACACCAGAGAGGCTGAATACCGCACTGAGTCAATGCGGTCTTAGCCTCTCTGGTGTCAACACTCTGTCTGATTTTGGATTTTTCTTTTTTTTTTTTCAAAATCAGACTTGACACCAGAGAGGCTGAATACCGCACTGAGTCAATGCGGTCTTAGCCTCTCTGGTGTCAACACTCTGTCTGATTTTGGATTTTTTTTTTTTTTTTCCCAAAATCAGACTTGACACCAGAGAGGCTGAATACCGCACTGAGTCAATGCGGTCTTAGCCTCTCTGGTCTCAACACTCTGTCTGATTTTGGATTTTTTTTTTTTTTTTTCCAAAATCAGACTTGACACCAGAGAGGCTGAATACCGCACTGAGTCAATGCGGTCTTAGCCTCTCTGGTGTCAACACTCTGTCTGATTTTGGATTTTTTTTTTTTTTTTTTCAAAATCAGACTTGACACCAGAGAGGCTGAAAACCGCACTGAGTCAATGCGGTCTTAGCCTCTCTGGTCTCAACACTCTGTCTGATTTTGGATTTTTTTTTTTTTTTTTCCAAAATCAGACTTGACACCAGAGAGGCTGAATACGGCACTGAGTCAATGCGGTCTTAGCCTCTCTGGTGTCAACACTCTGGCTGATTTTGGATTTTTTTTTTTTTTTTTCCAAAATCAGACTTGACACCAGAGAGGCTGAATACTGCACTGAGTCAATGCGGTCTTAGCCTCTCTGGTGTCAACACTCTGTCTGATTTTGGATTTTTTTTTTTTTTTTTTCCAAAATCAGACTTGACACCAGAGGCTGAATACCGCACTGAGTCAATGCGGTCTTAGCCTCTCTGGTGTCAACACTCTGGCTGATTTTGGATTTTTTTTTTTTTTTTTTTCAAAATCAGACTTGACACCAGAGAGGCTGAATACCGCACTGAGTCAATGCGGTCTTAGCCTCTCTGGTCTCAACACTCTGTCTAATTTTAGATTTTTTTTTTTTTTTTTCCAAAATCAGACTTGACACCAGAGAGGCTGAATACGGCACTGAGTCAATGCGGTCTTAGCCTCTCTGGTGTCAACACTCTGGCTGATTTTGGATTTTTTTTTTTGTTTTTCAAAATCAGACTTGACACCAGAGAGGCTGAATACCGCACTGAGTCAATGCGGTCTTAGCCTCTCTGGTCTCAACACTCTGTCTGATTTTGGATTTTTTTTTTTTTTTTTTCCAAAATCAGACTTGACACCAGAGAGGCTGAATACCGCACTGAGTCAATGCGGTCTTAGCCTCTCTGGTGTCAACACTCTGTCTGATTTTGGATTTTTTTTTTTTTTTTTCCAAAATCAGACTTGACACCAGAGGCTGAATACCGCACTGAGTCAATGCAGTCTTAGCCTCTCTGGTGTCAACACTCTGGCTGATTTTGGATTTTTTTTTTTTTTTTTTTTCAAAATCAGACTTGACACCAGAGAGGCTGAATACCGCACTGAGTCAATGCAGTCTTAGCCTCTCTGGTCTCAACACTCTGTCTGATTTTAGATTTTTTTTTTTTTTTTCCAAAATCAGACTTGACACCAGAGAGGCTGAATACGGCACTGAGTCAATGCGGTCTTAGCCTCTCTGGTCTCAACACTCTGTCTGATTTTAGATTTTTTTTTTTTTTTTTCCAAAATCAGACTTGACACCAGAGAGGCTGAATACCGCACTGAGTCAATGCGGTCTTAGCCTCTCTGGTCTCAACACTCTGTCTGATTTTGGATTTTTTTTTTTTTTTTTTTCAAAAACAGACTTGACACCAGAGGCTGAATACCGCACTGAGTCAATGCGGTCTTAGCCTCTCTGGTGTCAACACTGTCTGATTTTGGATTTTTTTTTTTTTTTTTCCAAAATCAGACTTGACACCAGAGAGGCTGAATACCGCACTGAGTCAATGCGGTCTTAGCCTCTCTGGTCTCAACACTCTGTCTGATTTTGGATTTTTTTTTTTTTTTTTTAATCAGACTTGACACCAGAGAGGCTGAATACCGCACTGAGTCAATGCGGTCTTAGCCTCTCTGGTGTCAACACTCTGTCTGATTTTGGATTTTTCTTTTTTTTTTTTCAAAATCAGACTTGACACCAGAGAGGCTGAATACCGCACTGAGTCAATGCGGTCTTAGCCTCTCTGGTGTCAACACTCTGTCTGATTTTGGATTTTTTTTTTTTTTTTTCCAAAATCAGACTTGACACCAGAGAGGCTGAATACCGCACTGAGTCAATGCGGTCTTAGCCTCTCTGGTCTCAACACTCTGTCTGATTTTGGATTTTTTTTTTTTTTTTTCCAAAATCAGACTTGACACCAGAGAGGCTGAATACCGCACTGAGTCAATGCGGTCTTAGCCTCTCTGGTGTCAACACTCTGTCTGATTTTGGATTTTTTTTTTTTTTTTTTCAAAATCAGACTTGACACCAGAGAGGCTGAAAACCGCACTGAGTCAATGCGGTCTTAGCCTCTCTGGTCTCAACACTCTGTCTGATTTTGGATTTTTTTTTTTTTTTTTCCAAAATCAGACTTGACACCAGAGAGGCTGAATACGGCACTGAGTCAATGCGGTCTTAGCCTCTCTGGTGTCAACACTCTGGCTGATTTTGGATTTTTTTTTTTTTTTTCCAAAATCAGACTTGACACCAGAGAGGCTGAATACGGCACTGAGTCAATGCGGTCTTAGCCTCTCTGGTGTCAACACTCTGGCTGATTTTGGATTTTTTTTTTTTTTTTTTCAAAATCAGACTTGACACCAGAGAGGCTGAATACCGCACTGAGTCAATGCGGTCTTAGCCTCTCTGGTCTCAACACTCTGTCTGATTTGGGATTTTTTTTTTTTTTTTCCAAAATCAGACTTGACACCAGAGAGGCTGAATACCGCACTGAGTCAATGCGGTCTTAGCCTCTCTGGTGTCAACACTCTGTCTGATTTTGGATTTTTTTTTTTTTTTTTCCAAAATCAGACTTGACACCAGAGAGGCTGAATACCGCACTGAGTCAATGCGGTCTTAGCCTCTCTGGTCTCAACACTCTGTCTGATTTTGGATTTTTTTTTTTTTTTTTTCCAAAATCAGACTTGACACCAGAGGCTGAATACCGCACTGAGTCAATGCGGTCTTAGCCTCTCTGGTGTCAACACTCTGGCTGATTTTGGATTTTTTTTTTTTTTTTTTTTCAAAATCAGACTTGACACCAGAGAGGCTGAATACCGCACTGAGTCAATGCAGTCTTAGCCTCTCTGGTCTCAACACTCTGTCTGATTTTAGATTTTTTTTTTTTTTTTCCAAAATCAGACTTGACACCAGAGAGGCTGAATACGGCACTGAGTCAATGCGGTCTTAGCCTCTCTGGTCTCAACACTCTGTCTGATTTTAGATTTTTTTTTTTTTTTTTCCAAAATCAGACTTGACACCAGAGAGGCTGAATACCGCACTGAGTCAATGCGGTCTTAGCCTCTCTGGTCTCAACACTCTGTCTGATTTTGGATTTTTTTTTTTTTTTTTTTCAAAAACAGACTTGACACCAGAGGCTGAATACCGCACTGAGTCAATGCGGTCTTAGCCTCTCTGGTGTCAACACTGTCTGATTTTGGATTTTTTTTTTTTTTTTTCCAAAATCAGACTTGACACCAGAGAGGCTGAATACCGCACTGAGTCAATGCGGTCTTAGCCTCTCTGGTCTCAACACTCTGTCTGATTTTGGATTTTTTTTTTTTTTTTTTAAATCAGACTTGACACCAGAGAGGCTGAATACCGCACTGAGTCAATGCGGTCTTAGCCTCTCTGGTGTCAACACTCTGTCTGATTTTGGATTTTTCTTTTTTTTTTTTCAAAATCAGACTTGACACCAGAGAGGCTGAATACCGCACTGAGTCAATGCGGTCTTAGCCTCTCTGGTGTCAACACTCTGTCTGATTTTGGATTTTTTTTTTTTTTTTTCCCAAAATCAGACTTGACACCAGAGAGGCTGAATACCGCACTGAGTCAATGCGGTCTTAGCCTCTCTGGTCTCAACACTCTGTCTGATTTTGGATTTTTTTTTTTTTTTTTCCAAAATCAGACTTGACACCAGAGAGGCTGAATACCGCACTGAGTCAATGCGGTCTTAGCCTCTCTGGTGTCAACACTCTGTCTGATTTTGGATTTTTTTTTTTTTTTTTTCAAAATCAGACTTGACACCAGAGAGGCTGAAAACCGCACTGAGTCAATGCGGTCTTAGCCTCTCTGGTCTCAACACTCTGTCTGATTTTGGATTTTTTTTTTTTTTTTTCCAAAATCAGACTTGACACCAGAGAGGCTGAATACGGCACTGAGTCAATGCGGTCTTAGCCTCTCTGGTGTCAACACTCTGGCTGATTTTGGATTTTTTTTTTTTTTTTTCCAAAATCAGACTTGACACCAGAGAGGCTGAATACTGCACTGAGTCAATGCGGTCTTAGCCTCTCTGGTGTCAACACTCTGTCTGATTTTGGATTTTTTTTTTTTTTTTTTCCAAAATCAGACTTGACACCAGAGGCTGAATACCGCACTGAGTCAATGCGGTCTTAGCCTCTCTGGTGTCAACACTCTGGCTGATTTTGGATTTTTTTTTTTTTTTTTTTTCAAAATCAGACTTGACACCAGAGAGGCTGAATACCGCACTGAGTCAATGCGGTCTTAGCCTCTCTGGTCTCAACACTCTGTCTGATTTTAGATTTTTTTTTTTTTTTTTCCAAAATCAGACTTGACACCAGAGAGGCTGAATACCGCACTGAGTCAATGCGGTCTTAGCCTCTCTGGTCTCAACACTCTGTCTGATTTTGGATTTTTTTTTTTTTTTTTTTCAAAAACAGACTTGACACCAGAGGCTGAATACCGCACTGAGTCAATGCGGTCTTAGCCTCTCTGGTGTCAACACTGTCTGATTTTGGATTTTTTTTTTTTTTTTTCCAAAATCAGACTTGACACCAGAGAGGCTGAATACCGCACTGAGTCAATGCGGTCTTAGCCTCTCTGGTCTCAACACTCTGTCTGATTTTGGATTTTTTTTTTTTTTTTTTAAATCAGACTTGACACCAGAGAGGCTGAATACCGCACTGAGTCAATGCGGTCTTAGCCTCTCTGGTGTCAACACTCTGTCTGATTTTGGATTTTTCTTTTTTTTTTTTCAAAATCAGACGACACCAGAGAGGCTGAATACCGCACTGAGTCAATGCGGTCTTAGCCTCTCTGGTGTCAACACTCTGTCTGATTTTGGATTTTTTTTTTTTTTTTCCCAAAATCAGACTTGACACCAGAGAGGCTGAATACCGCACTGAGTCAATGCGGTCTTAGCCTCTCTGGTCTCAACACTCTGTCTGATTTTGGATTTTTTTTTTTTTTTTTCCAAAATCAGACTTGACACCAGAGAGGCTGAATACCGCACTGAGTCAATGCGGTCTTAGCCTCTCTGGTGTCAACACTCTGTCTGATTTTGGATTTTTTTTTTTTTTTTTTCAAAATCAGACTTGACACCAGAGAGGCTGAAAACCGCACTGAGTCA
Organism: Poromitra crassiceps; assembly: GCF_964638095.1. Lineage (NCBI taxonomy): Eukaryota > Metazoa > Chordata > Actinopteri > Beryciformes > Melamphaidae > Poromitra > Poromitra crassiceps. The sequence goes on along the minus strand of NW_028151937.1, from coordinate 49,812 downwards.
ATGCGGTCTTAGCCTCTCTGGTCTCAACACTCTGTCTGATTTTGGATTTTTTTTTTTTTTTTTCCAAAATCAGACTTGACACCAGAGAGGCTGAATACGGCACTGAGTCAATGCGGTCTTAGCCTCTCTGGTGTCAACACTCTGGCTGATTTTGGATTTTTTTTTTTTTTTTTCCAAAATCAGACTTGACACCAGAGAGGCTGAATACTGCACTGAGTCAATGCGGTCTTAGCCTCTCTGGTGTCAACACTCTGTCTGATTTTGGATTTTTTTTTTTTTTTTTTCCAAAATCAGACTTGACACCAGAGGCTGAATACCGCACTGAGTCAATGCGGTCTTAGCCTCTCTGGTGTCAACACTCTGGCTGATTTTGGATTTTTTTTTTTTTTTTTTTTCAAAATCAGACTTGACACCAGAGAGGCTGAATACCGCACTGAGTCAATGCGGTCTTAGCCTCTCTGGTCTCAACACTCTGTCTAATTTTAGATTTTTTTTTTTTTTTTTCCAAAATCAGACTTGACACCAGAGAGGCTGAATACGGCACTGAGTCAATGCGGTCTTAGCCTCTCTGGTGTCAACACTCTGGCTGATTTTGGATTTTTTTTTTTGTTTTTCAAAATCAGACTTGACACCAGAGAGGCTGAATACCGCACTGAGTCAATGCGGTCTTAGCCTCTCTGGTCTCAACACTCTGTCTGATTTTGGATTTTTTTTTTTTTTTTTTTCCAAAATCAGACTTGACACCAGAGAGGCTGAATACCGCACTGAGTCAATGCGGTCTTAGCCTCTCTGGTGTCAACACTCTGTCTGATTTTGGATTTTTTTTTTTTTTTTTCCAAAATCAGACTTGACACCAGAGGCTGAATACCGCACTGAGTCAATGCAGTCTTAGCCTCTCTGGTGTCAACACTCTGGCTGATTTTGGATTTTTTTTTTTTTTTTTTTCAAAATCAGACTTGACACCAGAGAGGCTGAATACCGCACTGAGTCAATGCAGTCTTAGCCTCTCTGGTCTCAACACTCTGTCTGATTTTAGATTTTTTTTTTTTTTTTCCAAAATCAGACTTGACACCAGAGAGGCTGAATACGGCACTGAGTCAATGCGGTCTTAGCCTCTCTGGTCTCAACACTCTGTCTGATTTTAGATTTTTTTTTTTTTTTTTCCAAAATCAGACTTGACACCAGAGAGGCTGAATACCGCACTGAGTCAATGCGGTCTTAGCCTCTCTGGTCTCAACACTCTGTCTGATTTTGGATTTTTTTTTTTTTTTTTTTCAAAAACAGACTTGACACCAGAGGCTGAATACCGCACTGAGTCAATGCGGTCTTAGCCTCTCTGGTGTCAACACTGTCTGATTTTGGATTTTTTTTTTTTTTTTTCCAAAATCAGACTTGACACCAGAGAGGCTGAATACCGCACTGAGTCAATGCGGTCTTAGCCTCTCTGGTCTCAACACTCTGTCTGATTTTGGATTTTTTTTTTTTTTTTTAAATCAGACTTGACACCAGAGAGGCTGAATACCGCACTGAGTCAATGCGGTCTTAGCCTCTCTGGTGTCAACACTCTGTCTGATTTTGGATTTTTCTTTTTTTTTTTTCAAAATCAGACTTGACACCAGAGAGGCTGAATACCGCACTGAGTCAATGCGGTCTTAGCCTCTCTGGTGTCAACACTCTGTCTGATTTTGGATTTTTTTTTTTTTTTTTCCAAAATCAGACTTGACACCAGAGAGGCTGAATACCGCACTGAGTCAATGCGGTCTTAGCCTCTCTGGTCTCAACACTCTGTCTGATTTTGGATTTTTTTTTTTTTTTTCCAAAATCAGACTTGACACCAGAGAGGCTGAATACCGCACTGAGTCAATGCGGTCTTAGCCTCTCTGGTGTCAACACTCTGTCTGATTTTGGATTTTTTTTTTTTTTTTTTCAAAATCAGACTTGACACCAGAGAGGCTGAAAACCGCACTGAGTCAATGCGGTCTTAGCCTCTCTGGTCTCAACACTCTGTCTGATTTTGGATTTTTTTTTTTTTTTTTCCAAAATCAGACTTGACACCAGAGAGGCTGAATACGGCACTGAGTCAATGCGGTCTTAGCCTCTCTGGTGTCAACACTCTGGCTGATTTTGGATTTTTTTTTTTTTTTTCCAAAATCAGACTTGACACCAGAGAGGCTGAATACGGCACTGAGTCAATGCGGTCTTAGCCTCTCTGGTGTCAACACTCTGGCTGATTTTGGATTTTTTTTTTTTTTTTTTCAAAATCAGACTTGACACCAGAGAGGCTGAATACCGCACTGAGTCAATGCGGTCTTAGCCTCTCTGGTCTCAACACTCTGTCTGATTTGGGATTTTTTTTTTTTTTTTCCAAAATCAGACTTGACACCAGAGAGGCTGAATACCGCACTGAGTCAATGCGGTCTTAGCCTCTCTGGTGTCAACACTCTGTCTGATTTTGGATTTTTTTTTTTTTTTTTCCAAAATCAGACTTGACACCAGAGAGGCTGAATACCGCACTGAGTCAATGCGGTCTTAGCCTCTCTGGTCTCAACACTCTGTCTGATTTTGGATTTTTTTTTTTTTTTTTCCAAAATCAGACTTGACACCAGAGAGGCTGAATACCGCAGTGAGTCAATGCGGTCTTAGCCTCTCTGGTGTCAACACTCTGTCTGATTTTGGATTTTTTTTTTTTTTTTTTCAAAATCAGACTTGACACCAGAGAGGCTGAATACCGCACTGAGTCAATGCGGTCTTAGCCTCTCTGGTCTCAACACTCTGTCTGATTTTGGATTTTTTTTTTTTTTTTTCCAAAATCAGACTTGACACCAGAGAGGCTGAATACCGCACTGAGTCAATGCGGTCTTAGCCTCTCTGGTGTCAACACTCTGTCTGATTTTGGATTTTTTTTTTTTTTTTTTCCAAAATCAGACTTGACACCAGAGGCTGAATACCGCACTGAGTCAATGCGGTCTTAGCCTCTCTGGTGTCAACACTCTGGCTGATTTTGGATTTTTTTTTTTTTTTTTTTTCAAAATCAGACTTGACACCAGAGAGGCTGAATACCGCACTGAGTCAATGCAGTCTTAGCCTCTCTGGTCTCAACACTCTGTCTGATTTTAGATTTTTTTTTTTTTTTTCCAAAATCAGACTTGACACCAGAGAGGCTGAATACGGCACTGAGTCAATGCGGTCTTAGCCTCTCTGGTCTCAACACTCTGTCTGATTTTAGATTTTTTTTTTTTTTTTTCCAAAATCAGACTTGACACCAGAGAGGCTGAATATCGCACTGAGTCAATGCGGTCTTAGCCTCTCTGGTCTCAACACTCTGTCTGATTTTGGATTTTTTTTTTTTTTTTTTTCAAAAACAGACTTGACACCAGAGGCTGAATACCGCACTGAGTCAATGCGGTCTTAGCCTCTCTGGTGTCAACACTGTCTGATTTTGGATTTTTTTTTTTTTTTTTCCAAAATCAGACTTGACACCAGAGAGGCTGAATACCGCACTGAGTCAATGCGGTCTTAGCCTCTCTGGTCTCAACACTCTGTCTGATTTTGGATTTTTTTTTTTTTTTTTCCAAAATCAGACTTGACACCAGAGAGGCTGAATACCGCACTGAGTCAATGCGGTCTTAGCCTCTCTGGTGTCAACACTCTGTCTGATTTTGGATTTTTTTTTTTTTTTTTTCAAAATCAGACTTGACACCAGAGAGGCTGAAAACCGCACTGAGTCAATGCGGTCTTAGCCTCTCTGGTCTCAACACTCTGTCTGATTTTGGATTTTTTTTTTTTTTTTTCCAAAATCAGACTTGACACCAGAGAGGCTGAATACGGCACTGAGTCAATGCGGTCTTAGCCTCTCTGGTGTCAACACTCTGGCTGATTTTGGATTTTTTTTTTTTTTTTCCAAAATCAGACTTGACACCAGAGAGGCTGAATACGGCACTGAGTCAATGCGGTCTTAGCCTCTCTGGTGTCAACACTCTGGCTGATTTTGGATTTTTTTTTTTTTTTTTTCAAAATCAGACTTGACACCAGAGAGGCTGAATACCGCACTGAGTCAATGCGGTCTTAGCCTCTCTGGTCTCAACACTCTGTCTGATTTGGGATTTTTTTTTTTTTTTTTCCAAAATCAGACTTGACACCAGAGAGGCTGAATACCGCACTGAGTCAATGCGGTCTTAGCCTCTCTGGTGTCAACACTCTGTCTGATTTTGGATTTTTTTTTTTTTTTTTCCAAAATCAGACTTGACACCAGAGAGGCTGAATACCGCACTGAGTCAATGCGGTCTTAGCCTCTCTGGTCTCAACACTCTGTCTGATTTTGGATTTTTTTTTTTTTTTTTCCAAAATCAGACTTGACACCAGAGAGGCTGAATACCGCACTGAGTCAATGCGGTCTTAGCCTCTCTGGTGTCAACACTCTGTCTGATTTTGGATTTTTTTTTTTTTTTTTTCAAAATCAGACTTGACACCAGAGAGGCTGAATACCGCACTGAGTCAATGCGGTCTTAGCCTCTCTGGTCTCAACACTCTGTCTGATTTTGGATTTTTTTTTTTTTTTTTCCAAAATCAGACTTGACACCAGAGAGGCTGAATACCGCACTGAGTCAATGCGGTCTTAGCCTCTCTGGTGTCAACACTCTGTCTGATTTTGGATTTTTTTTTTTTTTTTTTCCAAAATCAGACTTGACACCAGAGGCTGAATACCGCACTGAGTCAATGCGGTCTTAGCCTCTCTGGTGTCAACACTCTGGCTGATTTTGGATTTTTTTTTTTTTTTTTTTTCAAAATCAGACTTGACACCAGAGAGGCTGAATACCGCACTGAGTCAATGCAGTCTTAGCCTCTCTCGTCTCAACACTCTGTCTGATTTTAGATTTTTTTTTTTTTTTTCCAAAATCAGACTTGACACCAGAGAGGCTGAATACGGCACTGAGTCAATGCGGTCTTAGCCTCTCTGGTCTCAACACTCTGTCTGATTTTAGATTTTTTTTTTTTTTTTTCCAAAATCAGACTTGACACCAGAGAGGCTGAATATCGCACTGAGTCAATGCGGTCTTAGCCTCTCTGGTCTCAACACTCTGTCTGATTTTGGATTTTTTTTTTTTTTTTTTTCAAAAACAGACTTGACACCAGAGGCTGAATACCGCACTGAGTCAATGCGGTCTTAGCCTCTCTGGTGTCAACACTGTCTGATTTTGGATTTTTTTTTTTTTTTTTCCAAAATCAGACTTGACACCAGAGAGGCTGAATACCGCACTGAGTCAATGCGGTCTTAGCCTCTCTGGTCTCAACACTCTGTCTGATTTTGGATTTTTTTTTTTTTTTTTAAATCAGACTTGACACCAGAGAGGCTGAATACCGCACTGAGTCAATGCGGTCTTAGCCTCTCTGGTGTCAACACTCTGTCTGATTTTGGATTTTTTTTTTTTTTTTTCCAAAATCAGACTTGACACCAGAGAGGCTGAATACCGCACTGAGTCAATGCGGTCTTAGCCTCTCTGGTCTCAACACTCTGTCTGATTTTGGATTTTTTTTTTTTTTTTTCCAAAATCAGACTTGACACCAGAGAGGCTGAATACCGCACTGAGTCAATGCGGTCTTAGCCTCTCTGGTGTCAACACTCTGTCTGATTTTGGATTTTTTTTTTTTTTTTTTCAAAATCAGACTTGACACCAGAGAGGCTGAAAACCGCACTGAGTCAATGCGGTCTTAGCCTCTCTGGTCTCAACACTCTGTCTGATTTTGGATTTTTTTTTTTTTTTTTCCAAAATCAGACTTGACACCAGAGAGGCTGAATACGGCACTGAGTCAATGCGGTCTTAGCCTCTCTGGTGTCAACACTCTGGCTGATTTTGGATTTTTTTTTTTTTTTTCCAAAATCAGACTTGACACCAGAGAGGCTGAATACGGCACTGAGTCAATGCGGTCTTAGCCTCTCTGGTGTCAACACTCTGGCTGATTTTGGATTTTTTTTTTTTTTTTTTCAAAATCAGACTTGACACCAGAGAGGCTGAATACCGCACTGAGTCAATGCGGTCTTAGCCTCTCTGGTCTCAACACTCTGTCTGATTTGGGATTTTTTTTTTTTTTTTCCAAAATCAGACTTGACACCAGAGAGGCTGAATACCACACTGAGTCAATGCGGTCTTAGCCTCTCTGGTGTCAACACTCTGTCTGATTTTGGATTTTTTTTTTTTTTTTTCCAAAATCAGACTTGACACCAGAGAGGCTGAATACCGCACTGAGTCAATGCGGTCTTAGCCTCTCTGGTCTCAACACTCTGTCTGATTTTGGATTTTTTTTTTTTTTTTTTCCAAAATCAGACTTGACACCAGAGGCTGAATACCGCACTGAGTCAATGCGGTCTTAGCCTCTCTGGTGTCAACACTCTGGCTGATTTTGGATTTTTTTTTTTTTTTTTTTTCAAAATCAGACTTGACACCAGAGAGGCTGAATACCGCACTGAGTCAATGCAGTCTTAGCCTCTCTGGTCTCAACACTCTGTCTGATTTTAGATTTTTTTTTTTTTTTTCCAAAATCAGACTTGACACCAGAGAGGCTGAATACGGCACTGAGTCAATGCGGTCTTAGCCTCTCTGGTCTCAACACTCTGTCTGATTTTAGATTTTTTTTTTTTTTTTTCCAAAATCAGACTTGACACCAGAGAGGCTGAATACCGCACTGAGTCAATGCGGTCTTAGCCTCTCTGGTCTCAACACTCTGTCTGATTTTGGATTTTTTTTTTTTTTTTTTTCAAAAACAGACTTGACACCAGAGGCTGAATACCGCACTGAGTCAATGCGGTCTTAGCCTCTCTGGTGTCAACACTGTCTGATTTTGGATTTTTTTTTTTTTTTTTCCAAAATCAGACTTGACACCAGAGAGGCTGAATACCGCACTGAGTCAATGCGGTCTTAGCCTCTCTGGTCTCAACACTCTGTCTGATTTTGGATTTTTTTTTTTTTTTTTTAAATCAGACTTGACACCAGAGAGGCTGAATACCGCACTGAGTCAATGCGGTCTTAGCCTCTCTGGTGTCAACACTCTGTCTGATTTTGGATTTTTCTTTTTTTTTTTTCAAAATCAGACTTGACACCAGAGAGGCTGAATACCGCACTGAGTCAATGCGGTCTTAGCCTCTCTGGTGTCAACACTCTGTCTGATTTTGGATTTTTTTTTTTTTTTTCCCAAAATCAGACTTGACACCAGAGAGGCTGAATACCGCACTGAGTCAATGCGGTCTTAGCCTCTCTGGTCTCAACACTCTGTCTGATTTTGGATTTTTTTTTTTTTTTTTCCAAAATCAGACTTGACACCAGAGAGGCTGAATACCGCACTGAGTCAATGCGGTCTTAGCCTCTCTGGTGTCAACACTCTGTCTGATTTTGGATTTTTTTTTTTTTTTTTTCAAAATCAGACTTGACACCAGAGAGGCTGAAAACCGCACTGAGTCAATGCGGTCTTAGCCTCTCTGGTCTCAACACTCTGTCTGATTTTGGATTTTTTTTTTTTTTTTTCCAAAATCAGACTTGACACCAGAGAGGCTGAATACGGCACTGAGTCAATGCGGTCTTAGCCTCTCTGGTGTCAACACTCTGGCTGATTTTGGATTTTTTTTTTTTTTTTTCCAAAATCAGACTTGACACCAGAGAGGCTGAATACTGCACTGAGTCAATGCGGTCTTAGCCTCTCTGGTGTCAACACTCTGTCTGATTTTGGATTTTTTTTTTTTTTTTTTCCAAAATCAGACTTGACACCAGAGGCTGAATACCGCACTGAGTCAATGCGGTCTTAGCCTCTCTGGTGTCAACACTCTGGCTGATTTTGGATTTTTTTTTTTTTTTTTTTTCAAAATCAGACTTGACACCAGAGAGGCTGAATACCGCACTGAGTCAATGCGGTCTTAGCCTCTCTGGTCTCAACACTCTGTCTAATTTTAGATTTTTTTTTTTTTTTTTCCAAAATCAGACTTGACACCAGAGAGGCTGAATACGGCACTGAGTCAATGCGGTCTTAGCCTCTCTGGTGTCAACACTCTGGCTGATTTTGGATTTTTTTTTTTGTTTTTCAAAATCAGACTTGACACCAGAGAGGCTGAATACCGCACTGAGTCAATGCGGTCTTAGCCTCTCTGGTCTCAACACTCTGTCTGATTTTGGATTTTTTTTTTTTTTTTTTCCAAAATCAGACTTGACACCAGAGAGGCTGAATACCGCACTGAGTCAATGCGGTCTTAGCCTCTCTGGTGTCAACACTCTGTCTGATTTTGGATTTTTTTTTTTTTTTTTCCAAAATCAGACTTGACACCAGAGGCTGAATACCGCACTGAGTCAATGCAGTCTTAGCCTCTCTGGTGTCAACACTCTGGCTGATTTTGGATTTTTTTTTTTTTTTTTTTTCAAAATCAGACTTGACACCAGAGAGGCTGAATACCGCACTGAGTCAATGCAGTCTTAGCCTCTCTGGTCTCAACACTCTGTCTGATTTTAGATTTTTTTTTTTTTTTTCCAAAATCAGACTTGACACCAGAGAGGCTGAATACGGCACTGAGTCAATGCGGTCTTAGCCTCTCTGGTCTCAACACTCTGTCTGATTTTAGATTTTTTTTTTTTTTTTTCCAAAATCAGACTTGACACCAGAGAGGCTGAATACCGCACTGAGTCAATGCGGTCTTAGCCTCTCTGGTCTCAACACTCTGTCTGATTTTGGATTTTTTTTTTTTTTTTTTTCAAAAACAGACTTGACACCAGAGGCTGAATACCGCACTGAGTCAATGCGGTCTTAGCCTCTCTGGTGTCAACACTGTCTGATTTTGGATTTTTTTTTTTTTTTTTCCAAAATCAGACTTGACACCAGAGAGGCTGAATACCGCACTGAGTCAATGCGGTCTTAGCCTCTCTGGTCTCAACACTCTGTCTGATTTTGGATTTTTTTTTTTTTTTTTAAATCAGACTTGACACCAGAGAGGCTGAATACCGCACTGAGTCAATGCGGTCTTAGCCTCTCTGGTGTCAACACTCTGTCTGATTTTGGATTTTTCTTTTTTTTTTTTCAAAATCAGACTTGACACCAGAGAGGCTGAATACCGCACTGAGTCAATGCGGTCTTAGCCTCTCTGGTGTCAACACTCTGTCTGATTTTGGATTTTTTTTTTTTTTTTTCCAAAATCAGACTTGACACCAGAGAGGCTGAATACCGCACTGAGTCAATGCGGTCTTAGCCTCTCTGGTCTCAACACTCTGTCTGATTTTGGATTTTTTTTTTTTTTTTTCCAAAATCAGACTTGACACCAGAGAGGCTGAATACCGCACTGAGTCAATGCGGTCTTAGCCTCTCTGGTGTCAACACTCTGTCTGATTTTGGATTTTTTTTTTTTTTTTTTCAAAATCAGACTTGACACCAGAGAGGCTGAAAACCGCACTGAGTCAATGCGGTCTTAGCCTCTCTGGTCTCAACACTCTGTCTGATTTTGGATTTTTTTTTTTTTTTTTCCAAAATCAGACTTGACACCAGAGAGGCTGAATACGGCACTGAGTCAATGCGGTCTTAGCCTCTCTGGTGTCAACACTCTGGCTGATTTTGGATTTTTTTTTTTTTTTCCAAAATCAGACTTGACACCAGAGAGGCTGAATACGGCACTGAGTCAATGCGGTCTTAGCCTCTCTGGTGTCAACACTCTGGCTGATTTTGGATTTTTTTTTTTTTTTTTTCAAAATCAGACTTGACACCAGAGAGGCTGAATACCGCACTGAGTCAATGCGGTCTTAGCCTCTCTGGTCTCAACACTCTGTCTGATTTGGGATTTTTTTTTTTTTTTTCCAAAATCAGACTTGACACCAGAGAGGCTGAATACCGCACTGAGTCAATGCGGTCTTAGCCTCTCTGGTGTCAACACTCTGTCTGATTTTGGATTTTTTTTTTTTTTTTTCCAAAATCAGACTTGACACCAGAGAGGCTGAATACCGCACTGAGTCAATGCGGTCTTAGCCTCTCTGGTCTCAACACTCTGTCTGATTTTGGATTTTTTTTTTTTTTTTTCCAAAATCAGACTTGACACCAGAGAGGCTGAATACCGCACTGAGTCAATGCGGTCTTAGCCTCTCTGGTGTCAACACTCTGTCTGATTTTGGATTTTTTTTTTTTTTTTTTCAAAATCAGACTTGACACCAGAGAGGCTGAATACCGCACTGAGTCAATGCGGTCTTAGCCTCTCTGGTCTCAACACTCTGTCTGATTTTGGATTTTTTTTTTTTTTTTTCCAAAATCAGACTTGACACCAGAGAGGCTGAATACCGCACTGAGTCAATGCGGTCTTAGCCTCTCTGGTGTCAACACTCTGTCTGATTTTGGATTTTTTTTTTTTTTTTTTCCAAAATCAGACTTGACACCAGAGGCTGAATACCGCACTGAGTCAATGCGGTCTTAGCCTCTCTGGTGTCAACACTCTGGCTGATTTTGGATTTTTTTTTTTTTTTTTTTTCAAAATCAGACTTGACACCAGAGAGGCTGAATACCGCACTGAGTCAATGCAGTCTTAGCCTCTCTGGTCTCAACACTCTGTCTGATTTTAGATTTTTTTTTTTTTTTTCCAAAATCAGACTTGACACCAGAGAGGCTGAATACGGCACTGAGTCAATGCGGTCTTAGCCTCTCTGGTCTCAACACTCTGTCTGATTTTAGATTTTTTTTTTTTTTTTTCCAAAATCAGACTTGACACCAGAGAGGCTGAATATCGCACTGAGTCAATGCGGTCTTAGCCTCTCTGGTCTCAACACTCTGTCTGATTTTGGATTTTTTTTTTTTTTTTTTTCAAAAACAGACTTGACACCAGAGGCTGAATACCGCACTGAGTCAATGCGGTCTTAGCCTCTCTGGTGTCAACACTGTCTGATTTTGGATTTTTTTTTTTTTTTTTCCAAAATCAGACTTGACACCAGAGAGGCTGAATACCGCACTGAGTCAATGCGGTCTTAGCCTCTCTGGTCTCAACACTCTGTCTGATTTTGGATTTTTTTTTTTTTTTTTCCAAAATCAGACTTGACACCAGAGAGGCTGAATACCGCACTGAGTCAATGCGGTCTTAGCCTCTCTGGTGTCAACACTCTGTCTGATTTTGGATTTTTTTTTTTTTTTTTTCAAAATCAGACTTGACACCAGAGAGGCTGAAAACCGCACTGAGTCAATGCGGTCTTAGCCTCTCTGGTCTCAACACTCTGTCTGATTTTGGATTTTTTTTTTTTTTTTTCCAAAATCAGACTTGACACCAGAGAGGCTGAATACGGCACTGAGTCAATGCGGTCTTAGCCTCTCTGGTGTCAACACTCTGGCTGATTTTGGATTTTTTTTTTTTTTTTCCAAAATCAGACTTGACACCAGAGAGGCTGAATACGGCACTGAGTCAATGCGGTCTTAGCCTCTCTGGTGTCAACACTCTGGCTGATTTTGGATTTTTTTTTTTTTTTTTTCAAAATCAGACTTGACACCAGAGAGGCTGAATACCGCACTGAGTCAATGCGGTCTTAGCCTCTCTGGTCTCAACACTCTGTCTGATTTGGGATTTTTTTTTTTTTTTTCCAAAATCAGACTTGACACCAGAGAGGCTGAATACCGCACTGAGTCAATGCGGTCTTAGCCTCTCTGGTGTCAACACTCTGTCTGATTTTGGATTTTTTTTTTTTTTTTTCCAAAATCAGACTTGACACCAGAGAGGCTGAATACCGCACTGAGTCAATGCGGTCTTAGCCTCTCTGGTCTCAACACTCTGTCTGATTTTGGATTTTTTTTTTTTTTTTTCCAAAATCAGACTTGACACCAGAGAGGCTGAATACCGCACTGAGTCAATGCGGTCTTAGCCTCTCTGGTGTCAACACTCTGTCTGATTTTGGATTTTTTTTTTTTTTTTTTCAAAATCAGACTTGACACCAGAGAGGCTGAATACCGCACTGAGTCAATGCGGTCTTAGCCTCTCTGGTCTCAACACTCTGTCTGATTTTGGATTTTTTTTTTTTTTTTTCCAAAATCAGACTTGACACCAGAGAGGCTGAATACCGCACTGAGTCAATGCGGTCTTAGCCTCTCTGGTGTCAACACTCTGTCTGATTTTGGATTTTTTTTTTTTTTTTTTCCAAAATCAGACTTGACACCAGAGGCTGAATACCGCACTGAGTCAATGCGGTCTTAGCCTCTCTGGTGTCAACACTCTGGCTGATTTTGGATTTTTTTTTTTTTTTTTTTTCAAAATCAGACTTGACACCAGAGAGGCTGAATACCGCACTGAGTCAATGCAGTCTTAGCCTCTCTCGTCTCAACACTCTGTCTGATTTTAGATTTTTTTTTTTTTTTTCCAAAATCAGACTTGACACCAGAGAGGCTGAATACGGCACTGAGTCAATGCGGTCTTAGCCTCTCTGGTCTCAACACTCTGTCTGATTTTAGATTTTTTTTTTTTTTTTTCCAAAATCAGACTTGACACCAGAGAGGCTGAATATCGCACTGAGTCAATGCGGTCTTAGCCTCTCTGGTCTCAACACTCTGTCTGATTTTGGATTTTTTTTTTTTTTTTTTTCAAAAACAGACTTGACACCAGAGGCTGAATACCGCACTGAGTCAATGCGGTCTTAGCCTCTCTGGTGTCAACACTGTCTGATTTTGGATTTTTTTTTTTTTTTTTTCCAAAATCAGACTTGACACCAGAGAGGCTGAATACCGCACTGAGTCAATGCGGTCTTAGCCTCTCTGGTCTCAACACTCTGTCTGATTTTGGATTTTTTTTTTTTTTTTTAAATCAGACTTGACACCAGAGAGGCTGAATACCGCACTGAGTCAATGCGGTCTTAGCCTCTCTGGTGTCAACACTCTGTCTGATTTTGGATTTTTTTTTTTTTTTTTCCAAAATCAGACTTGACACCAGAGAGGCTGAATACCGCACTGAGTCAATGCGGTCTTAGCCTCTCTGGTCTCAACACTCTGTCTGATTTTGGATTTTTTTTTTTTTTTTTCCAAAATCAGACTTGACACCAGAGAGGCTGAATACCGCACTGAGTCAATGCGGTCTTAGCCTCTCTGGTGTCAACACTCTGTCTGATTTTGGATTTTTTTTTTTTTTTTTTCCAAAATCAGACTTGACACCAGAGAGGCTGAATACGGGACTGAGTCAATGCGGTCTTAGCCTCTCTGGTGTCAACACTCTGGCTGATTTTGGATTTTTTTTTTTTTTTTTTTTCAAAATCAGACTTGACACCAGAGAGGCTGAATACCGCACTGAGTCAATGCGGTCTTAGCCTCTCTGGTCTCAACACTCTGTCTAATTTTAGATTTTTTTTTTTTTTTTTCCAAAATCAGACTTGACACCAGAGAGGCTGAATACGGCACTGAGTCAATGCGGTCTTAGCCTCTCTGGTGTCAACACTCTGGCTGATTTTGGATTTTTTTTTTTTTTTTTTCAAAATCAGACTTGACACCAGAGAGGCTGAATACCGCACTGAGTCAATGCGGTCTTAGCCTCTCTGGTCTCAACACTCTGTCTGATTTTGGATTTTTTTTTTTTTTTTTTCCAAAATCAGACTTGACACCAGAGAGGCTGAATACCGCACTGAGTCAATGCGGTCTTAGCCTCTCTGGTGTCAACACTCTGTCTGATTTTGGATTTTTTTTTTTTTTTTTTCCAAAATCAGACTTGACACCAGAGGCTGAATACCGCACTGAGTCAATGCGGTCTTAGCCTCTCTGGTGTCAACACTCTGGCTGATTTTGGATTTTTTTTTTTTTTTTTTTTCAAAATCAGACTTGACACCAGAGAGGCTGAATACCGCACTGAGTCAATGCAGTCTTAGCCTCTCTGGTCTCAACACTCTGTCTGATTTTAGATTTTTTTTTTTTTTTTCCAAAATCAGACTTGACACCAGAGAGGCTGAATACCGCACTGAGTCAATGCGGTCTTAGCCTCTCTGGTGTCAACACTCTGTCTGATTTTGGATTTTTTTTTTTTTTTTTCCAAAATCAGACTTGACACCAGAGAGGCTGAATACCGCACTGAGTCAATGCGGTCTTAGCCTCTCTGGTCTCAACACTCTGTCTGATTTTGGATTTTTTTTTTTTTTTTTTCCAAAATCAGACTTGACACCAGAGAGGCTGAATACCGCACTGAGTCAATGCGGTCTTAGCCTCTCTGGTGTCAACACTCTGTCTGATTTTGGATTTTTTTTTTTTTTTTTTCCAAAATCAGACTTGACACCAGAGAGGCTGAATACGGGACTGAGTCAATGCGGTCTTAGCCTCTCTGGTGTCAACACTCTGGCTGATTTTGGATTTTTTTTTTTTTTTTTTTTCAAAATCAGACTTGACACCAGAGAGGCTGAATACCGCACTGAGTCAATGCGGTCTTAGCCTCTCTGGTCTCAACACTCTGTCTAATTTTAGATTTTTTTTTTTTTTTTTCCAAAATCAGACTTGACACCAGAGAGGCTGAATACGGCACTGAGTCAATGCGGTCTTAGCCTCTCTGGTGTCAACACTCTGGCTGATTTTGGATTTTTTTTTTTTTTTTTCAAAATCAGACTTGACACCAGAGAGGCTGAATACCGCACTGAGTCAATGCGGTCTTAGCCTCTCTGGTCTCAACACTCTGTCTGATTTTGGATTTTTTTTTTTTTTTTTCCAAAATCAGACTTGACACCAGAGAGGCTGAATACCGCACTGAGTCAATGCGGTCTTAGCCTCTCTGGTGTCAACACTCTGTCTGATTTTGGATTTTTTTTTTTTTTTTTTCCAAAATCAGACTTGACACCAGAGGCTGAATACCGCACTGAGTCAATGCAGTCTTAGCCTCTCTGGTCTCAACACTCTGTCTGATTTTAGATTTTTTTTTTTTTTTTCCAAAATCAGACTTGACACCAGAGAGGCTGAATACGGCACTGAGTCAATGCGGTCTTAGCCTCTCTGGTCTCAACACTCTGTCTGATTTTAGATTTTTTTTTTTTTTTTTCCAAAATCAGACTTGACACCAGAGAGGCTGAATACCGCACTGAGTCAATGCGGTCTTAGCCTCTCTGGTCTCAACACTCTGTCTGATTTTGGATTTTTTTTTTTTTTTTTTTCAAAAACAGACTTGACACCAGAGGCTGAATACCGCACTGAGTCAATGCGGTCTTAGCCTCTCTGGTGTCAACACTGTCTGATTTTGGATTTTTTTTTTTTTTTTTCCAAAATCAGACTTGACACCAGAGGCTGAATACCGCACTGAGTCAATGCAGTCTTAGCCTCTCTGGTCTCAACACTCTGTCTGATTTTAGATTTTTTTTTTTTTTTTCCAAAATCAGACTTGACACCAGAGAGGCTGAATACGGCACTGAGTCAATGCAGTCTTAGCCTCTCTGGTCTCAACACTCTGTCTGATTTTAGATTTTTTTTTTTTTTTTTCCAAAATCAGACTTGACACCAGAGAGGCTGAATACCGCACTGAGTCAATGCGGTCTTAGCCTCTCTGGTCTCAACACTCTGTCTGATTTTGGATTTTTTTTTTTTTTTTTTTCAAAAACAGACTTGACACCAGAGGCTGAATACCGCACTGAGTCAATGCGGTCTTAGCCTCTCTGGTGTCAACACTGTCTGATTTTGGATTTTTTTTTTTTTTTTTCCAAAATCAGACTTGACACCAGAGAGGCTGAATACCGCACTGAGTCAATGCGGTCTTAGCCTCTCTGGTCTCAACACTCTGTCTGATTTTGGATTTTTTTTTTTTTTTTAAATCAGACTTGACACCAGAGAGGCTGAATACCGCACTGAGTCAATGCGGTCTTAGCCTCTCTGGTGTCAACACTCTGTCTGATTTTGGATTTTTCTTTTTTTTTTTTCAAAATCAGACTTGACACCAGAGAGGCTGAATACCGCACTGAGTCAATGCGGTCTTAGCCTCTCTGGTGTCAACACTCTGTCTGATTTTGGATTTTTTTTTTTTTTTTTCCAAAATCAGACTTGACACCAGAGAGGCTGAATACCGCACTGAGTCAATGCGGTCTTAGCCTCTCTGGTCTCAACACTCTGTCTGATTTTGGATTTTTTTTTTTTTTTTCTCCAAAATCAGACTTGACACCAGAGAGGCTGAATACCGCACTGAGTCAATGCGGTCTTAGCCTCTCTGGTGTCAACACTCTGTCTGATTTTGGATTTTTTTTTTTTTTTTTTCAAAATCAGACTTGACACCAGAGAGGCTGAAAACCGCACTGAGTCAATGCGGTCTTAGCCTCTCTGGTCTCAACACTCTGTCTGATTTTGGATTTTTTTTTTTTTTTTTCCAAAATCAGACTTGACACCAGAGAGGCTGAATACGGCACTGAGTCAATGCGGTCTTAGCCTCTCTGGTGTCAACACTCTGGCTGATTTTGGATTTTTTTTTTTTTTTTTTCCAAAATCAGACTTGACACCAGAGAGGCTGAATACCGCACTGAGTCAATGCGGTCTTAGCCTCTCTGGTGTCAACACTCTGTCTGATTTTGGATTTTTTTTTTTTTTTTTTCCAAAATCAGACTTGACACCAGAGGCTGAATACCGCACTGAGTCAATGCGGTCTTAGCCTCTCTGGTGTCAACACTCTGGCTGATTTTGGATTTTTTTTTTTTTTTTTTTTCAAAATCAGACTTGACACCAGAGAGGCTGAATACCGCACTGAGTCAATGCGGTCTTAGCCTCTCTGGTCTCAACACTCTGTCTAATTTTAGATTTTTTTTTTTTTTTTTCCAAAATCAGACTTGACACCAGAGAGGCTGAATACGGCACTGAGTCAATGCGGTCTTAGCCTCTCTGGTCTCAACACTCTGTCTGATTTTAGATTTTTTTTTTTTTTTTTCCAAAATCAGACTTGACACCAGAGAGGCTGAATACCGCACTGAGTCAATGCGGTCTTAGCCTCTCTGGTCTCAACACTCTGTCTGATTTTGGATTTTTTTTTTTTTTTTTTCAAAAACAGACTTGACACCAGAGGCTGAATACCGCACTGAGTCAATGCGGTCTTAGCCTCTCTGGTGTCAACACTGTCTGATTTTGGATTTTTTTTTTTTTTTTTCCAAAATCAGACTTGACACCAGAGAGGCTGAATACCGCACTGAGTCAATGCGGTCTTAGCCTCTCTGGTCTCAACACTCTGTCTGATTTTGGATTTTTTTTTTTTTTTTTAAATCAGACTTGACACCAGAGAGGCTGAATACCGCACTGAGTCAATGCGGTCTTAGCCTCTCTGGTGTCAACACTCTGTCTGATTTTGGATTTTTCTTTTTTTTTTTTCAAAATCAGACTTGACACCAGAGAGGCTGAATACCGCACTGAGTCAATGCGGTCTTAGCCTCTCTGGTGTCAACACTCTGTCTGATTTTGGATTTTTTTTTTTTTTTTTCCAAAATCAGACTTGACACCAGAGAGGCTGAATACCGCACTGAGTCAATGCGGTCTTAGCCTCTCTGGTCTCAACACTCTGTCTGATTTTGGATTTTTTTTTTTTTTTTTCCAAAATCAGACTTGACACCAGAGAGGCTGAATACCGCACTGAGTCAATGCGGTCTTAGCCTCTCTGGTGTCAACACTCTGTCTGATTTTGGATTTTTTTTTTTTTTTTTTCAAAATCAGACTTGACACCAGAGAGGCTGAAAACCGCACTGAGTCAATGCGGTCTTAGCCTCTCTGGTCTCAACACTCTGTCTGATTTTGGATTTTTTTTTTTTTTTTTCCAAAATCAGACTTGACACCAGAGAGGCTGAATACGGGACTGAGTCAATGCGGTCTTAGCCTCTCTGGTGTCAACACTCTGGCTGATTTTGGATTTTTTTTTTTTTTTTTTTTCAAAATCAGACTTGACACCAGAGAGGCTGAATACCGCACTGAGTCAATGCGGTCTTAGCCTCTCTGGTCTCAACACTCTGTCTAATTTTAGATTTTTTTTTTTTTTTTTCCAAAATCAGACTTGACACCAGAGAGGCTGAATACGGCACTGAGTCAATGCGGTCTTAGCCTCTCTGGTGTCAACACTCTGGCTGATTTTGGATTTTTTTTTTTTTTTTTCAAAATCAGACTTGACACCAGAGAGGCTGAATACCGCACTGAGTCAATGCGGTCTTAGCCTCTCTGGTCTCAACACTCTGTCTGATTTTGGATTTTTTTTTTTTTTTTTCCAAAATCAGACTTGACACCAGAGAGGCTGAATACCGCACTGAGTCAATGCAGTCTTAGCCTCTCTGGTGTCAACACTCTGTCTGATTTTGGATTTTTTTTTTTTTTTTTTCCAAAATCAGACTTGACACCAGAGGCTGAATACCGCACTGAGTCAATGCAGTCTTAGCCTCTCTGGTCTCAACACTCTGTCTGATTTTAGATTTTTTTTTTTTTTTTCCAAAATCAGACTTGACACCAGAGAGGCTGAATACGGCACTGAGTCAATGCGGTCTTAGCCTCTCTGGTGTCAACACTCTGTCTGATTTTGGATTTTTTTTTTTTTTTTTTCCAAAATCAGACTTGACACCAGAGAGGCTGAATACGGGACTGAGTCAATGCGGTCTTAGCCTCTCTGGTGTCAACACTCTGTCTGATTTTGGATTTTTTTTTTTTTTTTTTCCAAAATCAGACTTGACACCAGAGAGGCTGAATACCGCACTGAGTCAATGCGGTCTTAGCCTCTCTGGTGTCAACACTCTGTCTGATTTTGGATTTTTTTTTTTTTTTTTTCCAAAATCAGACTTGACACCAGAGAGGCTGAATACGGGACTGAGTCAATGCGGTCTTAGCCTCTCTGGTGTCAACACTCTGGCTGATTTTGGATTTTTTTTTTTTTTTTTTTTCAAAATCAGACTTGACACCAGAGAGGCTGAATACCGCACTGAGTCAATGCGGTCTTAGCCTCTCTGGTCTCAACACTCTGTCTAATTTTAGATTTTTTTTTTTTTTTTTCCAAAATCAGACTTGACACCAGAGAGGCTGAATACGGCACTGAGTCAATGCGGTCTTAGCCTCTCTGGTGTCAACACTCTGGCTGATTTTGGATTTTTTTTTTTTTTTTTCAAAATCAGACTTGACACCAGAGAGGCTGAATACCGCACTGAGTCAATGCGGTCTTAGCCTCTCTGGTCTCAACACTCTGTCTGATTTTGGATTTTTTTTTTTTTTTTTCCAAAATCAGACTTGACACCAGAGAGGCTGAATACCGCACTGAGTCAATGCGGTCTTAGCCTCTCTGGTGTCAACACTCTGTCTGATTTTGGATTTTTTTTTTTTTTTTTTCCAAAATCAGACTTGACACCAGAGGCTGAATACCGCACTGAGTCAATGCAGTCTTAGCCTCTCTGGTCTCAACACTCTGTCTGATTTTAGATTTTTTTTTTTTTTTTCCAAAATCAGACTTGACACCAGAGAGGCTGAATACGGCACTGAGTCAATGCGGTCTTAGCCTCTCTGGTCTCAACACTCTGTCTGATTTTAGATTTTTTTTTTTTTTTTTCCAAAATCAGACTTGACACCAGAGAGGCTGAATACCGCACTGAGTCAATGCGGTCTTAGCCTCTCTGGTCTCAACACTCTGTCTGATTTTGGATTTTTTTTTTTTTTTTTTTCAAAAACAGACTTGACACCAGAGGCTGAATACCGCACTGAGTCAATGCGGTCTTAGCCTCTCTGGTGTCAACACTGTCTGATTTTGGATTTTTTTTTTTTTTTTTCCAAAATCAGACTTGACACCAGAGGCTGAATACCGCACTGAGTCAATGCAGTCTTAGCCTCTCTGGTCTCAACACTCTGTCTGATTTTAGATTTTTTTTTTTTTTTTCCAAAATCAGACTTGACACCAGAGAGGCTGAATACGGCACTGAGTCAATGCGGTCTTAGCCTCTCTGGTCTCAACACTCTGTCTGATTTTAGATTTTTTTTTTTTTTTTTCCAAAATCAGACTTGACACCAGAGAGGCTGAATACCGCACTGAGTCAATGCGGTCTTAGCCTCTCTGGTCTCAACACTCTGTCTGATTTTGGATTTTTTTTTTTTTTTTTTTCAAAAACAGACTTGACACCAGAGGCTGAATACCGCACTGAGTCAATGCGGTCTTAGCCTCTCTGGTGTCAACACTGTCTGATTTTGGATTTTTTTTTTTTTTTTTCCAAAATCAGACTTGACACCAGAGAGGCTGAATACCGCACTGAGTCAATGCGGTCTTAGCCTCTCTGGTCTCAACACTCTGTCTGATTTTGGATTTTTTTTTTTTTTTTTAAATCAGACTTGACACCAGAGAGGCTGAATACCGCACTGAGTCAATGCGGTCTTAGCCTCTCTGGTGTCAACACTCTGTCTGATTTTGGATTTTTCTTTTTTTTTTTTCAAAATCAGACTTGACACCAGAGAGGCTGAATACCGCACTGAGTCAATGCGGTCTTAGCCTCTCTGGTGTCAACACTCTGTCTGATTTTGGATTTTTTTTTTTTTTTTTCCAAAATCAGACTTGACACCAGAGAGGCTGAATACCGCACTGAGTCAATGCGGTCTTAGCCTCTCTGGTCTCAACACTCTGTCTGATTTTGGATTTTTTTTTTTTTTTTCTCCAAAATCAGACTTGACACCAGAGAGGCTGAATACCGCACTGAGTCAATGCGGTCTTAGCCTCTCTGGTGTCAACACTCTGTCTGATTTTGGATTTTTTTTTTTTTTTTTTCAAAATCAGACTTGACACCAGAGAGGCTGAAAACCGCACTGAGTCAATGCGGTCTTAGCCTCTCTGGTCTCAACACTCTGTCTGATTTTGGATTTTTTTTTTTTTTTTTCCAAAATCAGACTTGACACCAGAGAGGCTGAATACGGCACTGAGTCAATGCGGTCTTAGCCTCTCTGGTGTCAACACTCTGGCTGATTTTGGATTTTTTTTTTTTTTTTTCCAAAATCAGACTTGACACCAGAGAGGCTGAATACCGCACTGAGTCAATGCGGTCTTAGCCTCTCTGGTGTCAACACTCTGTCTGATTTTGGATTTTTTTTTTTTTTTTTCCAAAATCAGACTTGACACCAGAGGCTGAATACCGCACTGAGTCAATGCGGTCTTAGCCTCTCTGGTGTCAACACTCTGGCTGATTTTGGATTTTTTTTTTTTTTTTTTTTCAAAATCAGACTTGACACCAGAGAGGCTGAATACCGCACTGAGTCAATGCGGTCTTAGCCTCTCTGGTCTCAACACTCTGTCTAATTTTAGATTTTTTTTTTTTTTTTTCCAAAATCAGACTTGACACCAGAGAGGCTGAATACGGCACTGAGTCAATGCGGTCTTAGCCTCTCTGGTCTCAACACTCTGTCTGATTTTAGATTTTTTTTTTTTTTTTTCCAAAATCAGACTTGACACCAGAGAGGCTGAATACCGCACTGAGTCAATGCGGTCTTAGCCTCTCTGGTCTCAACACTCTGTCTGATTTTGGATTTTTTTTTTTTTTTTTTTCAAAAACAGACTTGACACCAGAGGCTGAATACCGCACTGAGTCAATGCGGTCTTAGCCTCTCTGGTGTCAACACTGTCTGATTTTGGATTTTTTTTTTTTTTTTTTCCAAAATCAGACTTGACACCAGAGAGGCTGAATACCGCACTGAGTCAATGCGGTCTTAGCCTCTCTGGTCTCAACACTCTGTCTGATTTTGGATTTTTTTTTTTTTTTTTAAATCAGACTTGACACCAGAGAGGCTGAATACCGCACTGAGTCAATGCGGTCTTAGCCTCTCTGGTGTCAACACTCTGTCTGATTTTGGATTTTTCTTTTTTTTTTTTCAAAATCAGACTTGACACCAGAGAGGCTGAATACCGCACTGAGTCAATGCGGTCTTAGCCTCTCTGGTGTCAACACTCTGTCTGATTTTGGATTTTTTTTTTTTTTTTTCCAAAATCAGACTTGACACCAGAGAGGCTGAATACCGCACTGAGTCAATGCGGTCTTAGCCTCTCTGGTCTCAACACTCTGTCTGATTTTGGATTTTTTTTTTTTTTTTTCCAAAATCAGACTTGACACCAGAGAGGCTGAATACCGCACTGAGTCAATGCGGTCTTAGCCTCTCTGGTGTCAACACTCTGTCTGATTTTGGATTTTTTTTTTTTTTTTTTCAAAATCAGACTTGACACCAGAGAGGCTGAAAACCGCACTGAGTCAATGCGGTCTTAGCCTCTCTGGTCTCAACACTCTGTCTGATTTTGGATTTTTTTTTTTTTTTTTCCAAAATCAGACTTGACACCAGAGAGGCTGAATACGGGACTGAGTCAATGCGGTCTTAGCCTCTCTGGTGTCAACACTCTGGCTGATTTTGGATTTTTTTTTTTTTTTTTTTTCAAAATCAGACTTGACACCAGAGAGGCTGAATACCGCACTGAGTCAATGCGGTCTTAGCCTCTCTGGTCTCAACACTCTGTCTAATTTTAGATTTTTTTTTTTTTTTTTCCAAAATCAGACTTGACACCAGAGAGGCTGAATACGGCACTGAGTCAATGCGGTCTTAGCCTCTCTGGTGTCAACACTCTGGCTGATTTTGGATTTTTTTTTTTTTTTTTCAAAATCAGACTTGACACCAGAGAGGCTGAATACCGCACTGAGTCAATGCGGTCTTAGCCTCTCTGGTCTCAACACTCTGTCTGATTTGGATTTTTTTTTTTTTTTTTCCAAAATCAGACTTGACACCAGAGAGGCTGAATACCGCACTGAGTCAATGCGGTCTTAGCCTCTCTGGTGTCAACACTCTGTCTGATTTTGGATTTTTTTTTTTTTTTTTTCCAAAATCAGACTTGACACCAGAGGCTGAATACCGCACTGAGTCAATGCAGTCTTAGCCTCTCTGGTCTCAACACTCTGTCTGATTTTAGATTTTTTTTTTTTTTTTCCAAAATCAGACTTGACACCAGAGAGGCTGAATACGGCACTGAGTCAATGCGGTCTTAGCCTCTCTGGTCTCAACACTCTGTCTGATTTTAGATTTTTTTTTTTTTTTTTCCAAAATCAGACTTGACACCAGAGAGGCTGAATACCGCACTGAGTCAATGCGGTCTTAGCCTCTCTGGTCTCAACACTCTGTCTGATTTTGGATTTTTTTTTTTTTTTTTTTCAAAAACAGACTTGACACCAGAGGCTGAATACCGCACTGAGTCAATGCGGTCTTAGCCTCTCTGGTGTCAACACTGTCTGATTTTGGATTTTTTTTTTTTTTTTTCCAAAATCAGACTTGACACCAGAGAGGCTGAATACCGCACTGAGTCAATGCGGTCTTAGCCTCTCTGGTCTCAACACTCTGTCTGATTTTGGATTTTTTTTTTTTTTTTTAAATCAGACTTGACACCAGAGAGGCTGAATACCGCACTGAGTCAATGCGGTCTTAGCCTCTCTGGTGTCAACACTCTGTCTGATTTTGGATTTTTTTTTTTTTTTTTCCAAAATCAGACTTGACACCAGAGAGGCTGAATACCGCACTGAGTCAATGCGGTCTTAGCCTCTCTGGTCTCAACACTCTGTCTGATTTTGGATTTTTTTTTTTTTTTTTCCAAAATCAGACTTGACACCAGAGAGGCTGAATACCGCACTGAGTCAATGCGGTCTTAGCCTCTCTGGTGTCAACACTCTGTCTGATTTTGGATTTTTTTTTTTTTTTTTTCCAAAATCAGACTTGACACCAGAGAGGCTGAATACGGGACTGAGTCAATGCGGTCTTAGCCTCTCTGGTGTCAACACTCTGGCTGATTTTGGATTTTTTTTTTTTTTTTTTTTCAAAATCAGACTTGACACCAGAGAGGCTGAATACCGCACTGAGTCAATGCGGTCTTAGCCTCTCTGGTCTCAACACTCTGTCTAATTTTAGATTTTTTTTTTTTTTTTTCCAAAATCAGACTTGACACCAGAGAGGCTGAATACGGCACTGAGTCAATGCGGTCTTAGCCTCTCTGGTGTCAACACTCTGGCTGATTTTGGATTTTTTTTTTTTGTTTTTCAAAATCAGACTTGACACCAGAGAGGCTGAATACCGCACTGAGTCAATGCGGTCTTAGCCTCTCTGGTCTCAACACTCTGTCTGATTTTGGATTTTTTTTTTTTTTTTTCCAAAATCAGACTTGACACCAGAGAGGCTGAATACCGCACTGAGTCAATGCGGTCTTAGCCTCTCTGGTGTCAACACTCTGTCTGATTTTGGATTTTTTTTTTTTTTTTTTCCAAAATCAGACTTGACACCAGAGGCTGAATACCGCACTGAGTCAATGCAGTCTTAGCCTCTCTGGTCTCAACACTCTGTCTGATTTTAGATTTTTTTTTTTTTTTTCCAAAATCAGACTTGACACCAGAGAGGCTGAATACGGCACTGAGTCAATGCGGTCTTAGCCTCTCTGGTCTCAACACTCTGTCTGATTTTAGATTTTTTTTTTTTTTTTTCCAAAATCAGACTTGACACCAGAGAGGCTGAATACCGCACTGAGTCAATGCGGTCTTAGCCTCTCTGGTCTCAACACTCTGTCTGATTTTGGATTTTTTTTTTTTTTTTTTTCAAAAACAGACTTGACACCAGAGGCTGAATACCGCACTGAGTCAATGCGGTCTTAGCCTCTCTGGTGTCAACACTGTCTGATTTTGGATTTTTTTTTTTTTTTTTCCAAAATCAGACTTGACACCAGAGAGGCTGAATACCGCACTGAGTCAATGCGGTCTTAGCCTCTCTGGTCTCAACACTCTGTCTGATTTTGGATTTTTTTTTTTTTTTTTAAATCAGACTTGACACCAGAGAGGCTGAATACCGCACTGAGTCAATGCGGTCTTAGCCTCTCTGGTGTCAACACTCTGTCTGATTTTGGATTTTTCTTTTTTTTTTTTCAAAATCAGACTTGACACCAGAGAGGCTGAATACCGCACTGAGTCAATGCGGTCTTAGCCTCTCTGGTGTCAACACTCTGTCTGATTTTGGATTTTTTTTTTTTTTTTTCCAAAATCAGACTTGACACCAGAGAGGCTGAATACCGCACTGAGTCAATGCGGTCTTAGCCTCTCTGGTCTCAACACTCTGTCTGATTTTGGATTTTTTTTTTTTTTTTCTCCAAAATCAGACTTGACACCAGAGAGGCTGAATACCGCACTGAGTCAATGCGGTCTTAGCCTCTCTGGTGTCAACACTCTGTCTGATTTTGGATTTTTTTTTTTTTTTTTTCAAAATCAGACTTGACACCAGAGAGGCTGAAAACCGCACTGAGTCAATGCGGTCTTAGCCTCTCTGGTCTCAACACTCTGTCTGATTTTGGATTTTTTTTTTTTTTTTTCCAAAATCAGACTTGACACCAGAGAGGCTGAATACGGCACTGAGTCAATGCGGTCTTAGCCTCTCTGGTGTCAACACTCTGGCTGATTTTGGATTTTTTTTTTTTTTTTTCCAAAATCAGACTTGACACCAGAGAGGCTGAATACCGCACTGAGTCAATGCGGTCTTAGCCTCTCTGGTGTCAACACTCTGTCTGATTTTGGATTTTTTTTTTTTTTTTTTCCAAAATCAGACTTGACACCAGAGGCTGAATACCGCACTGAGTCAATGCGGTCTTAGCCTCTCTGGTGTCAACACTCTGGCTGATTTTGGATTTTTTTTTTTTTTTTTTTTCAAAATCAGACTTGACACCAGAGAGGCTGAATACCGCACTGAGTCAATGCGGTCTTAGCCTCTCTGGTCTCAACACTCTGTCTAATTTTAGATTTTTTTTTTTTTTTTTCCAAAATCAGACTTGACACCAGAGAGGCTGAATACGGCACTGAGTCAATGCGGTCTTAGCCTCTCTGGTCTCAACACTCTGTCTGATTTTAGATTTTTTTTTTTTTTTTTCCAAAATCAGACTTGACACCAGAGAGGCTGAATACCGCACTGAGTCAATGCGGTCTTAGCCTCTCTGGTCTCAACACTCTGTCTGATTTTGGATTTTTTTTTTTTTTTTTTTCAAAAACAGACTTGACACCAGAGGCTGAATACCGCACTGAGTCAATGCGGTCTTAGCCTCTCTGGTGTCAACACTGTCTGATTTTGGATTTTTTTTTTTTTTTTTCCAAAATCAGACTTGACACCAGAGAGGCTGAATACCGCACTGAGTCAATGCGGTCTTAGCCTCTCTGGTCTCAACACTCTGTCTGATTTTGGATTTTTTTTTTTTTTTTTAAATCAGACTTGACACCAGAGAGGCTGAATACCGCACTGAGTCAATGCGGTCTTAGCCTCTCTGGTGTCAACACTCTGTCTGATTTTGGATTTTTCTTTTTTTTTTTTCAAAATCAGACTTGACACCAGAGAGGCTGAATACCGCACTGAGTCAATGCGGTCTTAGCCTCTCTGGTGTCAACACTCTGTCTGATTTTGGATTTTTTTTTTTTTTTTTCCAAAATCAGACTTGACACCAGAGAGGCTGAATACCGCACTGAGTCAATGCGGTCTTAGCCTCTCTGGTCTCAACACTCTGTCTGATTTTGGATTTTTTTTTTTTTTTTTCCAAAATCAGACTTGACACCAGAGAGGCTGAATACCGCACTGAGTCAATGCGGTCTTAGCCTCTCTGGTGTCAACACTCTGTCTGATTTTGGATTTTTTTTTTTTTTTTTTCAAAATCAGACTTGACACCAGAGAGGCTGAAAACCGCACTGAGTCAATGCGGTCTTAGCCTCTCTGGTCTCAACACTCTGTCTGATTTTGGATTTTTTTTTTTTTTTTTCCAAAATCAGACTTGACACCAGAGAGGCTGAATACGGCACTGAGTCAATGCGGTCTTAGCCTCTCTGGTGTCAACACTCTGGCTGATTTTGGATTTTTTTTTTTTTTTTTCCAAAATCAGACTTGACACCAGAGAGGCTGAATACGGCACTGAGTCAATGCGGTCTTAGCCTCTCTGGTGTCAACACTCTGGCTGATTTTGGATTTTTTTTTTTTTTTTTTCAAAATCAGACTTGACACCAGAGAGGCTGAATACCGCACTGAGTCAATGCGGTCTTAGCCTCTCTGGTCTCAACACTCTGTCTGATTTGGGATTTTTTTTTTTTTTTTCCAAAATCAGACTTGACACCAGAGAGGCTGAATACCGCACTGAGTCAATGCGGTCTTAGCCTCTCTGGTGTCAACACTCTGTCTGATTTTGGATTTTTTTTTTTTTTTTTTCCAAAATCAGACTTGACACCAGAGAGGCTGAATACCGCACTGAGTCAATGCGGTCTTAGCCTCTCTGGTCTCAACACTCTGTCTGATTTTGGATTTTTTTTTTTTTTTTTCCAAAATCAGACTTGACACCAGAGAGGCTGAATACCGCACTGAGTCAATGCGGTCTTAGCCTCTCTGGTGTCAACACTCTGTCTGATTTTGGATTTTTTTTTTTTTTTTTTCAAAATCAGACTTGACACCAGAGAGGCTGAATACCGCACTGAGTCAATGCGGTCTTAGCCTCTCTGGTCTCAACACTCTGTCTGATTTTGGATTTTTTTTTTTTTTTTTCCAAAATCAGACTTGACACCAGAGAGGCTGAATACCGCACTGAGTCAATGCGGTCTTAGCCTCTCTGGTGTCAACACTCTGTCTGATTTTGGATTTTTTTTTTTTTTTTTTCCAAAATCAGACTTGACACCAGAGGCTGAATACCGCACTGAGTCAATGCGGTCTTAGCCTCTCTGGTGTCAACACTCTGGCTGATTTTGGATTTTTTTTTTTTTTTTTTTTCAAAATCAGACTTGACACCAGAGAGGCTGAATACCGCACTGAGTCAATGCAGTCTTAGCCTCTCTGGTCTCAACACTCTGTCTGATTTTAGATTTTTTTTTTTTTTTTCCAAAATCAGACTTGACACCAGAGAGGCTGAATACGGCACTGAGTCAATGCGGTCTTAGCCTCTCTGGTCTCAACACTCTGTCTGATTTTAGATTTTTTTTTTTTTTTTTCCAAAATCAGACTTGACACCAGAGAGGCTGAATATCGCACTGAGTCAATGCGGTCTTAGCCTCTCTGGTCTCAACACTCTGTCTGATTTTGGATTTTTTTTTTTTTTTTTTTCAAAAACAGACTTGACACCAGAGGCTGAATACCGCACTGAGTCAATGCGGTCTTAGCCTCTCTGGTGTCAACACTGTCTGATTTTGGATTTTTTTTTTTTTTTTTCCAAAATCAGACTTGACACCAGAGAGGCTGAATACCGCACTGAGTCAATGCGGTCTTAGCCTCTCTGGTCTCAACACTCTGTCTGATTTTGGATTTTTTTTTTTTTTTTTTTCAAAAACAGACTTGACACCAGAGGCTGAATACCGCACTGAGTCAATGCGGTCTTAGCCTCTCTGGTGTCAACACTGTCTGATTTTGGATTTTTTTTTTTTTTTTTCCAAAATCAGACTTGACACCAGAGAGGCTGAATACCGCACTGAGTCAATGCGGTCTTAGCCTCTCTGGTCTCAACACTCTGTCTGATTTTGGATTTTTTTTTTTTTTTTTAAATCAGACTTGACACCAGAGAGGCTGAATACCGCACTGAGTCAATGCGGTCTTAGCCTCTCTGGTGTCAACACTCTGTCTGATTTTGGATTTTTCTTTTTTTTTTTTCAAAATCAGACTTGACACCAGAGAGGCTGAATACCGCACTGAGTCAATGCGGTCTTAGCCTCTCTGGTGTCAACACTCTGTCTGATTTTGGATTTTTTTTTTTTTTTTTCCAAAATCAGACTTGACACCAGAGAGGCTGAATACCGCACTGAGTCAATGCGGTCTTAGCCTCTCTGGTCTCAACACTCTGTCTGATTTTGGATTTTTTTTTTTTTTTTTCAAAAATCAGACTTGACACCAGAGAGGCTGAATACCGCACTGAGTCAATGCGGTCTTAGCCTCTCTGGTGTCAACACTCTGTCTGATTTTGGATTTTTTTTTTTTTTTTTCCAAAATCAGACTTGACACCAGAGAGGCTGAATACGGGACTGAGTCAATGCGGTCTTAGCCTCTCTGGTGTCAACACTCTGGCTGATTTTGGATTTTTTTTTTTTTTTTTTTTCAAAATCAGACTTGACACCAGAGAGGCTGAATACCGCACTGAGTCAATGCGGTCTTAGCCTCTCTGGTCTCAACACTCTGTCTAATTTTAGATTTTTTTTTTTTTTTTTCCAAAATCAGACTTGACACCAGAGAGGCTGAATACGGCACTGAGTCAATGCGGTCTTAGCCTCTCTGGTGTCAACACTCTGGCTGATTTTGGATTTTTTTTTTTTGTTTTTCAAAATCAGACTTGACACCAGAGAGGCTGAATACCGCACTGAGTCAATGCGGTCTTAGCCTCTCTGGTCTCAACACTCTGTCTGATTTTGGATTTTTTTTTTTTTTTTTCCAAAATCAGACTTGACACCAGAGAGGCTGAATACCGCACTGAGTCAATGCGGTCTTAGCCTCTCTGGTGTCAACACTCTGTCTGATTTTGGATTTTTTTTTTTTTTTTTTCCAAAATCAGACTTGACACCAGAGGCTGAATACCGCACTGAGTCAATGCGGTCTTAGCCTCTCTGGTGTCAACACTCTGGCTGATTTTGGATTTTTTTTTTTTTTTTTTTTCAAAATCAGACTTGACACCAGAGAGGCTGAATACCGCACTGAGTCAATGCAGTCTTAGCCTCTCTGGTCTCAACACTCTGTCTGATTTTAGATTTTTTTTTTTTTTTTCCAAAATCAGACTTGACACCAGAGAGGCTGAATACGGCACTGAGTCAATGCGGTCTTAGCCTCTCTGGTCTCAACACTCTGTCTGATTTTAGATTTTTTTTTTTTTTTTTCCAAAATCAGACTTGACACCAGAGAGGCTGAATACCGCACTGAGTCAATGCGGTCTTAGCCTCTCTGGTCTCAACACTCTGTCTGATTTTGGATTTTTTTTTTTTTTTTTTTCAAAAACAGACTTGACACCAGAGGCTGAATACCGCACTGAGTCAATGCGGTCTTAGCCTCTCTGGTGTCAACACTGTCTGATTTTGGATTTTTTTTTTTTTTTTTCCAAAATCAGACTTGACACCAGAGAGGCTGAATACCGCACTGAGTCAATGCGGTCTTAGCCTCTCTGGTCTCAACACTCTGTCTGATTTTGGATTTTTTTTTTTTTTTTTAAATCAGACTTGACACCAGAGAGGCTGAATACCGCACTGAGTCAATGCGGTCTTAGCCTCTCTGGTGTCAACACTCTGTCTGATTTTGGATTTTTCTTTTTTTTTTTTCAAAATCAGACTTGACACCAGAGAGGCTGAATACCGCACTGAGTCAATGCGGTCTTAGCCTCTCTGGTGTCAACACTCTGTCTGATTTTGGATTTTTTTTTTTTTTTTTCCAAAATCAGACTTGACACCAGAGAGGCTGAATACCGCACTGAGTCAATGCGGTCTTAGCCTCTCTGGTCTCAACACTCTGTCTGATTTTGGATTTTTTTTTTTTTTTTTCCAAAATCAGACTTGACACCAGAGAGGCTGAATACCGCACTGAGTCAATGCGGTCTTAGCCTCTCTGGTGTCAACACTCTGTCTGATTTTGGATTTTTTTTTTTTTTTTTTCAAAATCAGACTTGACACCAGAGAGGCTGAAAACCGCACTGAGTCAATGCGGTCTTAGCCTCTCTGGTCTCAACACTCTGTCTGATTTTGGATTTTTTTTTTTTTTTTTTCCAAAATCAGACTTGACACCAGAGAGGCTGAATACGGCACTGAGTCAATGCGGTCTTAGCCTCTCTGGTGTCAACACTCTGGCTGATTTTGGATTTTTTTTTTTTTTTTTCCAAAATCAGACTTGACACCAGAGAGGCTGAATACCGCACTGAGTCAATGCGGTCTTAGCCTCTCTGGTGTCAACACTCTGTCTGATTTTGGATTTTTTTTTTTTTTTTTTCCAAAATCAGACTTGACACCAGAGGCTGAATACCGCACTGAGTCAATGCGGTCTTAGCCTCTCTGGTGTCAACACTCTGGCTGATTTTGGATTTTTTTTTTTTTTTTTTTTCAAAATCAGACTTGACACCAGAGAGGCTGAATACCGCACTGAATCAATGCGGTCTTAGCCTCTCTGGTCTCAACACTCTGTCTAATTTTAGATTTTTTTTTTTTTTTTTCCAAAATCAGACTTGACACCAGAGAGGCTGAATACGGCACTGAGTCAATGCGGTCTTAGCCTCTCTGGTGTCAACACTCTGGCTGATTTTGGATTTTTTTTTTTGTTTTTCAAAATCAGACTTGACACCAGAGAGGCTGAATACCGCACTGAGTCAATGCGGTCTTAGCCTCTCTGGTCTCAACACTCTGTCTGATTTTGGATTTTTTTTTTTTTTTTTCCAAAATCAGACTTGACACCAGAGAGGCTGAATACCGCACTGAGTCAATGCGGTCTTAGCCTCTCTGGTGTCAACACTCTGTCTGATTTTGGATTTTTTTTTTTTTTTTTCCAAAATCAGACTTGACACCAGAGGCTGAATACCGCACTGAGTCAATGCAGTCTTAGCCTCTCTGGTGTCAACACTCTGGCTGATTTTGGATTTTTTTTTTTTTTTTTTTTCAAAATCAGACTTGACACCAGAGAGGCTGAATACCGCACTGAGTCAATGCAGTCTTAGCCTCTCTGGTCTCAACACTCTGTCTGATTTTAGATTTTTTTTTTTTTTTTCCAAAATCAGACTTGACACCAGAGAGGCTGAATACGGCACTGAGTCAATGCGGTCTTAGCCTCTCTGGTCTCAACACTCTGTCTGATTTTAGATTTTTTTTTTTTTTTTTCCAAAATCAGACTTGACACCAGAGAGGCTGAATACCGCACTGAGTCAATGCGGTCTTAGCCTCTCTGGTCTCAACACTCTGTCTGATTTTGGATTTTTTTTTTTTTTTTTTTCAAAAACAGACTTGACACCAGAGGCTGAATACCGCACTGAGTCAATGCGGTCTTAGCCTCTCTGGTGTCAACACTGTCTGATTTTGGATTTTTTTTTTTTTTTTTCCAAAATCAGACTTGACACCAGAGAGGCTGAATACCGCACTGAGTCAATGCGGTCTTAGCCTCTCTGGTCTCAACACTCTGTCTGATTTTGGATTTTTTTTTTTTTTTTTAAATCAGACTTGACACCAGAGAGGCTGAATACCGCACTGAGTCAATGCGGTCTTAGCCTCTCTGGTGTCAACACTCTGTCTGATTTTGGATTTTTCTTTTTTTTTTTTCAAAATCAGACTTGACACCAGAGAGGCTGAATACCGCACTGAGTCAATGCGGTCTTAGCCTCTCTGGTGTCAACACTCTGTCTGATTTTGGATTTTTTTTTTTTTTTTTCCAAAATCAGACTTGACACCAGAGAGGCTGAATACCGCACTGAGTCAATGCGGTCTTAGCCTCTCTGGTCTCAACACTCTGTCTGATTTTGGATTTTTTTTTTTTTTTTTCCAAAATCAGACTTGACACCAGAGAGGCTGAATACCGCACTGAGTCAATGCGGTCTTAGCCTCTCTGGTGTCAACACTCTGTCTGATTTTGGATTTTTTTTTTTTTTTTTTCAAAATCAGACTTGACACCAGAGAGGCTGAAAACCGCACTGAGTCAATGCGGTCTTAGCCTCTCTGGTCTCAACACTCTGTCTGATTTTGGATTTTTTTTTTTTTTTTTCCAAAATCAGACTTGACACCAGAGAGGCTGAATACGGCACTGAGTCAATGCGGTCTTAGCCTCTCTGGTGTCAACACTCTGGCTGATTTTGGATTTTTTTTTTTTTTTTTCCAAAATCAGACTTGACACCAGAGAGGCTGAATACCGCACTGAGTCAATGCGGTCTTAGCCTCTCTGGTGTCAACACTCTGTCTGATTTTGGATTTTTTTTTTTTTTTTTTCCAAAATCAGACTTGACACCAGAGGCTGAATACCGCACTGAGTCAATGCGGTCTTAGCCTCTCTGGTGTCAACACTCTGGCTGATTTTGGATTTTTTTTTTTTTTTTTTTTCAAAATCAGACTTGACACCAGAGAGGCTGAATACCGCACTGAATCAATGCGGTCTTAGCCTCTCTGGTCTCAACACTCTGTCTAATTTTAGATTTTTTTTTTTTTTTTTCCAAAATCAGACTTGACACCAGAGAGGCTGAATACGGCACTGAGTCAATGCGGTCTTAGCCTCTCTGGTGTCAACACTCTGGCTGATTTTGGATTTTTTTTTTTGTTTTTCAAAATCAGACTTGACACCAGAGAGGCTGAATACCGCACTGAGTCAATGCGGTCTTAGCCTCTCTGGTCTCAACACTCTGTCTGATTTTGGATTTTTTTTTTTTTTTTTCCAAAATCAGACTTGACACCAGAGAGGCTGAATACCGCACTGAGTCAATGCGGTCTTAGCCTCTCTGGTGTCAACACTCTGTCTGATTTTGGATTTTTTTTTTTTTTTTTCCAAAATCAGACTTGACACCAGAGGCTGAATACCGCACTGAGTCAATGCAGTCTTAGCCTCTCTGGTGTCAACACTCTGGCTGATTTTGGATTTTTTTTTTTTTTTTTTTTCAAAATCAGACTTGACACCAGAGAGGCTGAATACCGCACTGAGTCAATGCAGTCTTAGCCTCTCTGGTCTCAACACTCTGTCTGATTTTAGATTTTTTTTTTTTTTTTCCAAAATCAGACTTGACACCAGAGAGGCTGAATACGGCACTGAGTCAATGCGGTCTTAGCCTCTCTGGTCTCAACACTCTGTCTGATTTTAGATTTTTTTTTTTTTTTTTCCAAAATCAGACTTGACACCAGAGAGGCTGAATACCGCACTGAGTCAATGCGGTCTTAGCCTCTCTGGTCTCAACACTCTGTCTGATTTTGGATTTTTTTTTTTTTTTTTTTCAAAAACAGACTTGACACCAGAGGCTGAATACCGCACTGAGTCAATGCGGTCTTAGCCTCTCTGGTGTCAACACTGTCTGATTTTGGATTTTTTTTTTTTTTTTTACAAAATCAGACTTGACACCAGAGAGGCTGAATACCGCACTGAGTCAATGCAGTCTTAGCCTCTCTGGTCTCAACACTCTGTCTGATTTTGGATTTTTTTTTTTTTTTTTAAATCAGACTTGACACCAGAGAGGCTGAATACCGCACTGAGTCAATGCGGTCTTAGCCTCTCTGGTGTCAACACTCTGTCTGATTTTGGATTTTTCTTTTTTTTTTTTCAAAATCAGACTTGACACCAGAGAGGCTGAATACCGCACTGAGTCAATGCGGTCTTAGCCTCTCTGGTGTCAACACTCTGTCTGATTTTGGATTTTTTTTTTTTTTTTTCCAAAATCAGACTTGACACCAGAGAGGCTGAATACTGCACTGAGTCAATGCGGTCTTAGCCTCTCTGGTCTCAACACTCTGTCTGATTTTGGATTTTTTTTTTTTTTTTTCCAAAATCAGACTTGACACCAGAGAGGCTGAATACCGCACTGAGTCAATGCGGTCTTAGCCTCTCTGGTGTCAACACTCTGTCTGATTTTGGATTTTTTTTTTTTTTTTTTCAAAATCAGACTTGACACCAGAGAGGCTGAAAACCGCACTGAGTCAATGCGGTCTTAGCCTCTCTGGTCTCAACACTCTGTCTGATTTTGGATTTTTTTTTTTTTTTTTCCAAAATCAGACTTGACACCAGAGAGGCTGAATACGGCACTGAGTCAATGCGGTCTTAGCCTCTCTGGTGTCAACACTCTGGCTGATTTTGGATTTTTTTTTTTTTTTTTCCAAAATCAGACTTGACACCAGAGAGGCTGAATACGGCACTGAGTCAATGCGGTCTTAGCCTCTCTGGTGTCAACACTCTGGCTGATTTTGGATTTTTTTTTTTTTTTTTTCAAAATCAGACTTGACACCAGAGAGGCTGAATACCGCACTGAGTCAATGCGGTCTTAGCCTCTCTGGTCTCAACACTCTGTCTGATTTTGGATTTTTTTTTTTTTTTTTCCAAAATCAGACTTGACACCAGAGAGGCTGAATACCGCACTGAGTCAATGCGGTCTTAGCCTCTCTGGTGTCAACACTCTGTCTGATTTTGGAATTTTTTTTTTTTTTTTTCAAAATCAGACTTGACACCAGAGAGGCTGAATACCGCACTGAGTCAATGCGGTCTTAGCCTCTCTGGTCTCAACACTCTGTCTGATTTTGGATTTTTTTTTTTTTTTTTCCAAAATCAGACTTGACACCAGAGAGGCTGAATACCGCACTGAGTCAATGCGGTCTTAGCCTCTCTGGTGTCAACACTCTGTCTGATTTTGGATTTTTTTTTTTTTTTTTTCCAAAATCAGACTTGACACCAGAGGCTGAATACCGCACTGAGTCAATGCGGTCTTAGCCTCTCTGGTGTCAACACTCTGGCTGATTTTGGATTTTTTTTTTTTTTTTTTTTCAAAATCAGACTTGACACCAGAGAGGCTGAATACCGCACTGAGTCAATGCAGTCTTAGCCTCTCTGGTCTCAACACTCTGTCTGATTTTAGATTTTTTTTTTTTTTTTCCAAAATCAGACTTGACACCAGAGAGGCTGAATACGGCACTGAGTCAATGCGGTCTTAGCCTCTCTGGTGTCAACACTCTGGCTGATTTTGGATTTTTTTTTTTTTTTTCAAAATCAGACTTGACACCAGAGAGGCTGAATACCGCACTGAGTCAATGCGGTCTTAGCCTCTCTGGTCTCAACACTCTGTCTGATTTTGGATTTTTTTTTTTTTTTTTCCAAAATCAGACTTGACACCAGAGAGGCTGAATACCGCACTGAGTCAATGCGGTCTTAGCCTCTCTGGTGTCAACACTCTGTCTGATTTTGGATTTTTTTTTTTTTTTTTCCAAAATCAGACTTGACACCAGAGGCTGAATACCGCACTGAGTCAATGCAGTCTTAGCCTCTCTGGTGTCAACACTCTGGCTGATTTTGGATTTTTTTTTTTTTTTTTTTTCAAAATCAGACTTGACACCAGAGAGGCTGAATACCGCACTGAGTCAATGCAGTCTTAGCCTCTCTGGTCTCAACACTCTGTCTGATTTTAGATTTTTTTTTTTTTTTTCCAAAATCAGACTTGACACCAGAGAGGCTGAATACGGCACTGAGTCAATGCGGTCTTAGCCTCTCTGGTCTCAACACTCTGTCTGATTTTAGATTTTTTTTTTTTTTTTTCCAAAATCAGACTTGACACCAGAGAGGCTGAATACCGCACTGAGTCAATGCGGTCTTAGCCTCTCTGGTCTCAACACTCTGTCTGATTTTGGATTTTTTTTTTTTTTTTTTTCAAAAACAGACTTGACACCAGAGGCTGAATACCGCACTGAGTCAATGCGGTCTTAGCCTCTCTGGTGTCAACACTGTCTGATTTTGGATTTTTTTTTTTTTTTTTCCAAAATCAGACTTGACACCAGAGAGGCTGAATACCGCACTGAGTCAATGCGGTCTTAGCCTCTCTGGTCTCAACACTCTGTCTGATTTTGGATTTTTTTTTTTTTTTTTAAATCAGACTTGACACCAGAGAGGCTGAATACCGCACTGAGTCAATGCGGTCTTAGCCTCTCTGGTGTCAACACTCTGTCTGATTTTGGATTTTTCTTTTTTTTTTTTCAAAATCAGACTTGACACCAGAGAGGCTGAATACCGCACTGAGTCAATGCGGTCTTAGCCTCTCTGGTGTCAACACTCTGTCTGATTTTGGATTTTTTTTTTTTTTTTTCCAAAATCAGACTTGACACCAGAGAGGCTGAATACTGCACTGAGTCAATGCGGTCTTAGCCTCTCTGGTCTCAACACTCTGTCTGATTTTGGATTTTTTTTTTTTTTTTTCCAAAATCAGACTTGACACCAGAGAGGCTGAATACCGCACTGAGTCAATGCGGTCTTAGCCTCTCTGGTGTCAACACTCTGTCTGATTTTGGATTTTTTTTTTTTTTTTTTCAAAATCAGACTTGACACCAGAGAGGCTGAAAACCGCACTGAGTCAATGCGGTCTTAGCCTCTCTGGTGTCAACACTCTGGCTGATTTTGGATTTTTTTTTTTTTTTTTCCAAAATCAGACTTGACACCAGAGAGGCTGAATACGGCACTGAGTCAATGCGGTCTTAGCCTCTCTGGTGTCAACACTCTGGCTGATTTTGGATTTTTTTTTTTTTTTTTTCAAAATCAGACTTGACACCAGAGAGGCTGAATACCGCACTGAGTCAATGCGGTCTTAGCCTCTCTGGTGTCAACACTCTGTCTGATTTTGGATTTTTTTTTTTTTTTTTTCCAAAATCAGACTTGACACCAGAGAGGCTGAATACCGCACTGAGTCAATGCGGTCTTAGCCTCTCTGGTCTCAACACTCTGTCTGATTTTGGATTTTTTTTTTTTTTTTTCCAAAATCAGACTTGACACCAGAGAGGCTGAATACCGCACTGAGTCAATGCGGTCTTAGCCTCTCTGGTGTCAACACTCTGTCTGATTTTGGATTTTTTTTTTTTTTTTTTCAAAATCAGACTTGACACCAGAGAGGCTGAATACCGCACTGAGTCAATGCGGTCTTAGCCTCTCTGGTCTCAACACTCTGTCTGATTTTGGATTTTTTTTTTTTTTTTTCCAAAATCAGACTTGACACCAGAGAGGCTGAATACCGCACTGAGTCAATGCGGTCTTAGCCTCTCTGGTGTCAACACTCTGTCTGATTTTGGATTTTTTTTTTTTTTTTTTCAAAATCAGACTTGACACCAGAGAGGCTGAATACCGCACTGAGTCAATGCGGTCTTAGCCTCTCTGGTGTCAACACTCTGTCTGATTTTGGATTTTTTTTTTTTTTTTTTCCAAAATCAGACTTGACACCAGAGGCTGAATACCGCACTGAGTCAATGCGGTCTTAGCCTCTCTGGTGTCAACACTCTGTCTGATTTTAGATTTTTTTTTTTTTTTTCCAAAATCAGACTTGACACCAGAGAGGCTGAATACGGCACTGAGTCAATGCGGTCTTAGCCTCTCTGGTCTCAACACTCTGTCTGATTTTAGATTTTTTTTTTTTTTTTTTCCAAAATCAGACTTGACACCAGAGAGGCTGAATATCGCACTGAGTCAATGCGGTCTTAGCCTCTCTGGTCTCAACACTCTGTCTGATTTTGGATTTTTTTTTTTTTTTTTTTCAAAAACAGACTTGACACCAGAGGCTGAATACCGCACTGAGTCAATGCGGTCTTAGCCTCTCTGGTGTCAACACTGTCTGATTTTGGATTTTTTTTTTTTTTTTTTCCAAAATCAGACTTGACACCAGAGAGGCTGAATACCGCACTGAGTCAATGCGGTCTTAGCCTCTCTGGTCTCAACACTCTGTCTGATTTTGGATTTTTTTTTTTTTTTTTTTCAAAAACAGACTTGACACCAGAGGCTGAATACCGCACTGAGTCAATGCGGTCTTAGCCTCTCTGTTGTCAACACTGTCTGATTTTGGATTTTTTTTTTTTTTTTTCCAAAATCAGACTTGACACCAGAGAGGCTGAATACCGCACTGAGTCAATGCGGTCTTAGCCTCTCTGGTCTCAACACTCTGTCTGATTTTGGATTTTTTTTTTTTTTTTTAAATCAGACTTGACACCAGAGAGGCTGAATACCGCACTGAGTCAATGCGGTCTTAGCCTCTCTGGTGTCAACACTCTGTCTGATTTTGGATTTTTCTTTTTTTTTTTTCAAAATCAGACTTGACACCAGAGAGGCTGAATACCGCACTGAGTCAATGCGGTCTTAGCCTCTCTGGTGTCAACACTCTGTCTGATTTTGGATTTTTTTTTTTTTTTTTCCAAAATCAGACTTGACACCAGAGAGGCTGAATACCGCACTGAGTCAATGCGGTCTTAGCCTCTCTGGTCTCAACACTCTGTCTGATTTTGGATTTTTTTTTTTTTTTTTCCAAAATCAGACTTGACACCAGAGAGGCTGAATACCGCACTGAGTCAATGCGGTCTTAGCCTCTCTGGTGTCAACACTCTGTCTGATTTTGGATTTTTTTTTTTTTTTTTTCAAAATCAGACTTGACACCAGAGAGGCTGAAAACCGCACTGAGTCAATGCGGTCTTAGCCTCTCTGGTGTCAACACTCTGGCTGATTTTGGATTTTTTTTTTTTTTTTTCCAAAATCAGACTTGACACCAGAGAGGCTGAATACCGCACTGAGTCAATGCGGTCTTAGCCTCTCTGGTCTCAACACTCTGTCTGATTTTGGATTTTTTTTTTTTTTTTCCAAAATCAGACTTGACACCAGAGAGGCTGAATACCGCACTGAGTCAATGCGGTCTTAGCCTCTCTGGTCTCAACACTCTGTCTGATTTTGGATTTTTTTTTTTTTTTTTCCAAAATCAGACTTGACACCAGAGAGGCTGAATACCGCACTGAGTCAATGCGGTCTTAGCCTCTCTGGTGTCAACACTCTGTCTGATTTTGGATTTTTTTTTTTTTTTTTTCAAAATCAGACTTGACACCAGAGAGGCTGAATACCGCACTGAGTCAATGCGGTCTTAGCCTCTCTGGTCTCAACACTCTGTCTGATTTTGGATTTTTTTTTTTTTTTTTTTCAAAATCAGACTTGACACCAGAGGCTGAATACCGCACTGAGTCAATGCGGTCTTAGCCTCTCTGGTGTCAACACTGTCTGATTTTGGATTTTTTTTTTTTTTTTCCAAAATCAGACTTGACACCAGAGAGGCTGAATACCGCACTGAGTCAATGCGGTCTTAGCCTCTCTGGTCTCAACACTCTGTCTGATTTTGGATTTTTTTTTTTTTTTTCCAAAATCAGACTTGACACCAGAGAGGCTGAATACCGCACTGAGTCAATGCGGTCTTAGCCTCTCTGGTGTCAACACTCTGTCTGATTTTGGATTTTTTTTTTTTTTTTTTCAAAATCAGACTTGACACCAGAGAGGCTGAAAACCGCACTGAGTCAATGCGGTCTTAGCCTCTCTGGTGTCAACACTCTGGCTGATTTTGGATTTTTTTTTTTTTTTTTCAAAATCAGACTTGACACCAGAGAGGCTGAATACCGCACTGAGTCAATGCGGTCTTAGCCTCTCTGGTCTCAACACTCTGTCTGATTTGGGATTTTTTTTTTTTTTTTCCAAAATCAGACTTGACACCAGAGAGGCTGAATACCGCACTGAGTCAATGCGGTCTTAGCCTCTCTGGTCTCAACACTCTGTCTGATTTTGGATTTTTTTTTTTTTTTTTTCAAAATCAGACTTGACACCAGAGAGGCTGAATACCGCACTGAGTCAATGCGGTCTTAGCCTCTCTGGTCTCAACACTCTGTCTGATTTTGGATTTTTTTTTTTTTTTTTTCAAAATCAGACTTGACACCAGAGGCTGAATACGGCACTGAGTCAATGCGGTCTTAGCCTCTCTGGTGTCAACACTCTGGCTGATTTTGGATTTTTTTTTTTTTTTTTCCAAATCAGACTTGACACCAGAGAGGCTGAATACCGCACTGAGTCAATGCGGTCTTAGCCTCTCTGGTCTCAACACTCTGTCTGATTTTGGATTTTTTTTTTTTTTTTCCAAAATCAGACTTGACACCAGAGAGGCTGAATACCGCACTGAGTCAATGCGGTCTTAGCCTCTCTGGTCTCAACACTCTGTCTGATTTTGGATTTTTTTTTTTTTTTTTCCAAAATCAGACTTGACACCAGAGAGGCTGAATACCGCACTGAGTCAATGCGGTCTTAGCCTCTCTGGTGTCAACACTCTGTCTGATTTTGGATTTTTTTTTTTTTTTTTTTCAAAATCAGACTTGACACCAGAGAGGCTGAATACCGCACTGAGTCAATGCGGTCTTAGCCTCTCTGGTCTCAACACTCTGTCTGATTTTGGATTTTTTTTTTTTTTTTTTTTCAAAATCAGACTTGACACCAGAGGCTGAATACCGCACTGAGTCAATGCGGTCTTAGCCTCTCTGGTGTCAACACTGTCTGATTTTGGATTTTTTTTTTTTTTTTTCCAAAATCAGACTTGACACCAGAGAGGCTGAATACCGCACTGA
Organism: Poromitra crassiceps; assembly: GCF_964638095.1. Lineage (NCBI taxonomy): Eukaryota > Metazoa > Chordata > Actinopteri > Beryciformes > Melamphaidae > Poromitra > Poromitra crassiceps. The sequence continues at coordinate 8,821 of NW_028151937.1, read as the reverse complement.
GTCAATGCGGTCTTAGCCTCTCTGGTCTCAACACTCTGTCTGATTTTGGATTTTTTTTTTTTTTTTTCCAAAATCAGACTTGACACCAGAGAGGCTGAATACCGCACTGAGTCAATGCGGTCTTAGCCTCTCTGGTGTCAACACTCTGTCTGATTTTGGATTTTTTTTTTTTTTTTTTCAAAATCAGACTTGACACCAGAGAGGCTGAAAACCGCACTGAGTCAATGCGGTCTTAGCCTCTCTGGTGTCAACACTCTGGCTGATTTTGGATTTTTTTTTTTTTTTTTTCAAAATCAGACTTGACACCAGAGAGGCTGAATACCGCACTGAGTCAATGCGGTCTTAGCCTCTCTGGTCTCAACACTCTGTCTGATTTGGGATTTTTTTTTTTTTTTTTCCAAAATCAGACTTGACACCAGAGAGGCTGAATACCGCACTGAGTCAATGCGGTCTTAGCCTCTCTGGTCTCAACACTCTGTCTGATTTTGGATTTTTTTTTTTTTTTTTCCAAAATCAGACTTGACACCAGAGAGGCTGAATACCGCACTGAGTCAATGCGGTCTTAGCCTCTCTGGTGTCAACACTCTGTCTGATTTTGGATTTTTTTTTTTTTTTTTTCAAAATCAGACTTGACACCAGAGAGGCTGAATACCGCACTGAGTCAATGCGGTCTTAGCCTCTCTGGTCTCAACACTCTGTCTGATTTTGGATTTTTTTTTTTTTTTTTTCAAAATCAGACTTGACACCAGAGGCTGAATACCGGCACTGAGTCAATGCGGTCTTAGCCTCTCTGGTGTCAACACTCTGGCTGATTTTGGATTTTTTTTTTTTTTTTTCCAAAATCAGACTTGACACCAGAGAGGCTGAATACCGCACTGAGTCAATGCGGTCTTAGCCTCTCTGGTCTCAACACTCTGTCTGATTTTGGATTTTTTTTTTTTTTTTCCAAATCAGACTTGACACCAGAGAGGCTGAATACCGCACTGAGTCAATGCGGTCTTAGCCTCTCTGGTCTCAACACTCTGTCTGATTTTGGATTTTTTTTTTTTTTTTTCCAAAATCAGACTTGACACCAGAGAGGCTGAATACCGCACTGAGTCAATGCGGTCTTAGCCTCTCTGGTGTCAACACTCTGTCTGATTTTGGATTTTTTTTTTTTTTTTTTCAAAATCAGACTTGACACCAGAGAGGCTGAATACCGCACTGAGTCAATGCGGTCTTAGCCTCTCTGGTCTCAACACTCTGTCTGATTTTGGATTTTTTTTTTTTTTTTTTTCAAAATCAGACTTGACACCAGAGGCTGAATACCGCACTGAGTCAATGCGGTCTTAGCCTCTCTGGTGTCAACACTGTCTGATTTTGGATTTTTTTTTTTTTTTTTCCAAAATCAGACTTGACACCAGAGAGGCTGAATACCGCACTGAGTCAATGCGGTCTTAGCCTCTCTGGTCTCAACACTCTGTCTGATTTTGGATTTTTTTTTTTTTTTTTCCAAAATCAGACTTGACACCAGAGAGGCTGAATACCGCACTGAGTCAATGCGGTCTTAGCCTCTCTGGTGTCAACACTCTGTCTGATTTTGGATTTTTTTTTTTTTTTTTTCCAAAATCAGACTTGACACCAGAGAGGCTGAATACCGCACTGAGTCAATGCGGTCTTAGCCTCTCTGGTCTCAACACCTCTGTCTGATTTTGGATTTTTTTTTTTTTTTTTTCCAAAATCAGACTTGACACCAGAGAGGCTGAATACCGCACTGAGTCAATGCGGTCTTAGCCTCTCTGGTGTCAACACTCTGTCTGATTTTGGATTTTTTTTTTGTTTTTTTTCAAAATCAGACTTGACACCAGAGAGGCTGAATACCGCACTGAGTCAATGCGGTCTTAGCCTCTCTGGTCTCAACACTCTGTCTGATTTTGGATTTTTTTTTTTTTTTTTCCAAAATCAGACTTGACACCAGAGAGGCTGAATACCGCACTGAGTCAATGCGGTCTTAGCCTCTCTGGTGTCAACACTCTGTCTGATTTTTTTTTTTTTTTTTTTTTTTCAAAATCAGACTTGACACCAGAGAGGCTGAATACCGCACTGAGTCAATGCGGTCTTAGCCTCTCTGGTCTCAACACTCTGTCTGATTTTGGATTTTTTTTTTTTTTTTTCCAAAATCAGACTTGACACCAGAGGCTGAATACCGCACTGAGTCAATGCGGTCTTAGCCTCTCTGGTGTCAACACTCTGTCTGATTTTGGATTTTTTTTTTTTTTTTCCAAAATCAGACTTGACACCAGAGAGGCTGAATACCGCACTGAGTCAATGCGGTCTTAGCCTCTCTGGTGTCAACACTCTGTCTGATTTTGGATTTTTTTTTTTTTTTTTCCAAAATCAGACTTGACACCAGAGAGGCTGAATACCGCACTGAGTCAATGCGGTCTTAGCCTCTCTGGTCTCAACACTCTGTCTGATTTTGGATTTTTTTTTTTTTTTTCCAAAATCAGACTTGACACCAGAGAGGCTGAATACCGCACTGAGTCAATGCGGTCTTAGCCTCTCTGGTGTCAACACTCTGTCTGATTTTGGATTTTTTTTTTTTTTTTTCCAAAATCAGACTTGACACCAGAGAGGCTGAATACCGCACTGAGTCAATGCGGTCTTAGCCTCTCTGGTGTCAACACTCTGTCTGATTTTGGATTTTTTTTTTTTTTTTTCCAAAATCAGACTTGACACCAGAGAGGCTGAATACCGCACTGAGTCAATGCGGTCTTAGCCTCTCTGGTGTCAACACTCTGTCTGATTTTGGATTTTTTTTTTTTTTTTTCCAAAATCAGACTTGACACCAGAGGCTGAATACCGCACTGAGTCAATGCGGTCTTAGCCTCTCTGGTGTCAACACTCTGTCTGATTTTGGATTTTTTTTTTTTTTTTCCAAAATCAGACTTGACACCAGAGAGGCTGAATACCGCACTGAGTCAATGCGGTCTTAGCCTCTCTGGTCTCAACACTCTGTCTGATTTTGGATTTTTTTTTTTTTTTTTCCAAAATCAGACTTGACACCAGAGAGGCTGAATACCGCACTGAGTCAATGCGGTCTTAGCCTCTCTGGTGTCAACACTCTGTCTGATTTTGGATTTTTTTTTTTTTTTTCCAAAATCAGACTTGACACCAGAGAGGCTGAATACCGCACTGAGTCAATGCGGTCTTAGCCTCTCTGGTCTCAACACTCTGTCTGATTTTGGATTTTTTTTTTTTTTTTCCAAAATCAGACTTGACACCAGAGAGGCTGAATACCGCACTGAGTCAATGCGGTCTTAGCCTCTCTGGTGCTCAACACTCTGTCTGATTTTGGATTTTTTTTTTTTTTTTCCAAAATCAGACTTGACACCAGAGAGGCTGAATACCGCACTGAGTCAATGCGGTCTTAGCCTCTCTGGTGTCAACACTCTGTCTGATTTTGGATTTTTTTTTTTTTTTTCCAAAATCAGACTTGACACCAGAGAGGCTGAATACCGCACTGAGTCAATGCGGTCTTAGCCTCTCTGGTCTCAACACTCTGTCTGATTTTGGATTTTTTTTTTTTTTTTCCAAAATCAGACTTGACACCAGAGAGGCTGAATACCGCACTGAGTCAATGCGGTCTTAGCCTCTCTGGTCTCAACACTCTGTCTGATTTTGGATTTTTTTTTTTTTTTCCAAAATCAGACTTGACACCAGAGAGGCTGAATACCGCACTGAGTCAATGCGGTCTTAGCCTCTCTGGTCTCAACACTCTGTCTGATTTTGGATTTTTTTTTTTTTTTTTCCAAAATCAGACTTGACACCAGAGAGGCTGAATACCGCACTGAGTCAATGCGGTCTTAGCCTCTCTGGTGTCAACACTCTGTCTGATTTTGGATTTTTTTTTTTTTTTTCCAAAATCAGACTTGACACCAGAGAGGCTGAATACCGCACTGAGTCAATGCGGTCTTAGCCTCTCTGGTCTCAACACTCTGTCTGATTTTGGATTTTTTTTTTTTTTTTCCAAAATCAGACTTGACACCAGAGAGGCTGAATACCGCACTGAGTCAATGCGGTCTTAGCCTCTCTGGTGTCAACACTCTGTCTGATTTTGGATTTATTTTATTTTTTTTCCAAAATCAGACTTGACACCAGAGAGGCTGAATACCGCACTGAGTCAATGCGGTCTTAGCCTCTCTGGTGTCAACACTCTGTCTGATTTTGGATTTTTTTTTTTTTTTCCAAAATCAGACTTGACACCAGAGAGGCTGAATACCGCACTGAGTCAATGCGGTCTTAGCCTCTCTGGTCGTCAACACTCTGTCTGATTTTGGATTTTTTTTTTTTTTTTTCCAAAATCAGACTTGACACCAGAGAGGCTGAATACCGCACTGAGTCAATGCGGTCTTAGCCTCTCTGGTGTCAACACTCTGTCTGATTTTGGATTTTTTTTTTTTTTTTCCAAAATCAGACTTGACACCAGAGAGGCTGAATACCGCACTGAGTCAATGCGGTCTTAGCCTCTCTGGTCTCAACACTCTGTCTGATTTTGGATTTTTTTTTTTTTTTTCCAAAATCAGACTTGACACCAGAGAGGCTGAATACCGCACTGAGTCAATGCGGTCTTAGCCTCTCTGGTCTCAACACTCTGTCTGATTTTGGATTTTTTTTTTTTTTTTTCCAAAATCAGACTTGACACCAGAGAGGCTGAATACCGCACTGAGTCAATGCGGTCTTAGCCTCTCTGGTGTCAACACTCTGTCTGATTTTGGATTTTTTTTTTTTTTTTTCCAAAATCAGACTTGACACCAGAGAGGCTGAATACTGCACTGAGTCAATGCGGTCTTAGCCTCTCTGGTCTCAACACTCTGTCTGATTTTGGATTTTTTTTTTTTTTTTTCAAATCAGACTTGACACCAGAGAGGCTGAATACCGCACTGAGTCAATGCGGTCTTAGCCTCTCTGGTGTCAACACTCTGTCTGATTTTGGATTTTTTTTTTTTTTTTCCAAAATCAGACTTGACACCAGAGAGGCTGAATACCGCACTGAGTCAATGCGGTCTTAGCCTCTCTGGTCGTCAACACTCTGTCTGATTTTGGATTTTTTTTTTTTTTTTCCAAAATCAGACTTGACACCAGAGAGGCTGAATACCGCACTGAGTCAATGCGGTCTTAGCCTCTCTGGTCTCAACACTCTGTCTGATTTTGGATTTTTTTTTTTTTTTTCCAAAATCAGACTTGACACCAGAGAGGCTGAATACCGCACTGAGTCAATGCGGTCTTAGCCTCTCTGGTGTCAACACTCTGTCTGATTTTGGATTTTTTTTTTTTTTTTCCAAAATCAGACTTGACACCAGAGAGGCTGAATACTGCACTGAGTCAATGCGGTCTTAGCCTCTCTGGTCTCAACACTCTGTCTGATTTTGGATTTTTTTTTTTTTTTTTCCAAAATCAGACTTGACACCAGAGAGGCTGAATACCGCACTGAGTCAATGCGGTCTTAGCCTCTCTGGTGTCAACACTCTGTCTGATTTTGGATTTTTTTTTTTTTTTTCCAAAATCAGACTTGACACCAGAGAGGCTGAATACTGCACTGAGTCAATGCGGTCTTAGCCTCTCTGGTCTCAACACTCTGTCTGATTTTGGATTTTTTTTTTTTTTTTCCAAAATCAGACTTGACACCAGAGAGGCTGAATACCGCACTGAGTCAATGCGGTCTTAGCCTCTCTGGTGTCAACACTCTGTCTGATTTTGGATTTTTTTTTTTTTTTTCCAAAATCAGACTTGACACCAGAGAGGCTGAATACTGCACTGAGTCAATGCGGTCTTAGCCTCTCTGGTGTCAACACTCTGTCTGATTTTGGATTTTTTTTTTTTTTTTCCAAAATCAGACTTGACACCAGAGAGGCTGAATACCTGCACTGAGTCAATGCGGTCTTAGCCTCTCTGGTCTCAACACTCTGTCTGATTTTGGATTTTTTTTTTTTTTTTCCAAAATCAGACTTGACACCAGAGAGGCTGAATACCGCACTGAGTCAATGCGGTCTTAGCCCTCTCTGGTGTCAACACTCTGTCTGATTTTGGATTTTTTTTTTTTTTTTCCAAAATCAGACTTGACACCAGAGAGGCTGAATACCGCACTGAGTCAATGCGGTCTTAGCCTCTCTGGTCTCAACACTCTGTCTGATTTTGGATTTTTTTTTTTTTTTTTCCAAAATCAGACTTGACACCAGAGAGGCTGAATACCGCACTGAGTCAATGCGGTCTTAGCCTCTCTGGTCTCAACACTCTGTCTGATTTTGGATTTTTTTTTTTTTTTTCCAAAATCAGACTTGACACCAGAGAGGCTGAATACCGCACTGAGTCAATGCGGTCTTAGCCTCTCTGGTGTCAACACTCTGTCTGATTTTGGATTTTTTTTTTTTTTTTTCCAAAATCAGACTTGACACCAGAGAGGCTGAATACCGCACTGAGTCAATGCGGTCTTAGCCTCTCTGGTGTCAACACTCTGTCTGATTTTGGATTTTTTTTTTTTTTTTCCAAAATCAGACTTGACACCAGAGAGGCTGAATACTGCACTGAGTCAATGCGGTCTTAGCCTCTCTGGTCTCAACACTCTGTCTGATTTTGGATTTTTTTTTTTTTTTCCAAAATCAGACTTGACACCAGAGAGGCTGAATACCGCACTGAGTCAATGCGGTCTTAGCCTCTCTGGTGTCAACACTCTGTCTGATTTTGGATTTTTTTTTTTTTTTTCCAAAATCAGACTTGACACCAGAGAGGCTGAATACCGCACTGAGTCAATGCGGTCTTAGCCTCTCTGGTGTCAACACTCTGTCTGATTTTGGATTTTTTTTTTTTTTTTTCCAAAATCAGACTTGACACCAGAGAGGCTGAATACCGCACTGAGTCAATGCGGTCTTAGCCTCTCTGGTGTCAACACTCTGTCTGATTTTGGATTTTTTTTTTTTTTTCCAAAATCAGACTTGACACCAGAGAGGCTGAATACTGCACTGAGTCAATGCGGTCTTAGCCTCTCTGGTCTCAACACTCTGTCTGATTTTGGATTTTTTTTTTTTTTTTCCAAAATCAGACTTGACACCAGAGAGGCTGAATACCGCACTGAGTCAATGCGGTCTTAGCCTCTCTGGTGTCAACACTCTGTCTGATTTTGGATTTTTTTTTTTTTTTTCCAAAATCAGACTTGACACCAGAGAGGCTGAATACCGCACTGAGTCAATGCGGTCTTAGCCTCTCTGGTCTCAACACTCTGTCTGATTTTGGATTTTTTTTTTTTTTTTTCCAAAATCAGACTTGACACCAGAGAGGCTGAATACCGCACTGAGTCAATGCGGTCTTAGCCTCTCTGGTGTCAACACTCTGTCTGATTTTGGATTTTTTTTTTTTTTTTTTCCAAAATCAGACTTGACACCAGAGAGGCTGAATACCGCACTGAGTCAATGCGGTCTTAGCCTCTCTGGTGTCAACACTCTGTCTGATTTTGGATTTTTTTTTTTTTTTTCCAAAATCAGACTTGACACCAGAGAGGCTGAATACTGCACTGAGTCAATGCGGTCTTAGCCTCTCTGGTGTCAACACTCTGTCTGATTTTGGATTTTTTTTTTTTTTTTCCAAAATCAGACTTGACACCAGAGAGGCTGAATACTGCACTGAGTCAATGCGGTCTTAGCCTCTCTGGTGTCAACACTCTGTCTGATTTTGGATTTTTTTTTTTTTTTTTCCAAAATCAGACTTGACACCAGAGAGGCTGAATACCGCACTGAGTCAATGCGGTCTTAGCCTCTCTGGTCTCAACACTCTGTCTGATTTTGGATTTTTTTTTTTTTTTTCCAAAATCAGACTTGACACCAGAGAGGCTGAATACCGCACTGAGTCAATGCGGTCTTAGCCTCTCTGGTCTCAACACTCTGTCTGATTTTGGATTTTTTTTTTTTTTTCCAAAATCAGACTTGACACCAGAGAGGCTGAATACCGCACTGAGTCAATGCGGTCTTAGCCTCTCTGGTCTCAACACTCTGTCTGATTTTGGATTTTTTTTTTTTTTTTCCAAAATCAGACTTGACACCAGAGAGGCTGAATACCGCACTGAGTCAATGCGGTCTTAGCCTCTCTGGTCTCAACACTCTGTCTGATTTTGGATTTTTTTTTTTTTTTTCCAAAATCAGACTTGACACCAGAGAGGCTGAATACCGCACTGAGTCAATGCGGTCTTAGCCTCTCTGGTCTCAACACTCTGTCTGATTTTGGATTTTTTTTTTTTTTTTCCAAAATCAGACTTGACACCAGAGAGGCTGAATACCGCACTGAGTCAATGCGGTCTTAGCCTCTCTGGTCTCAACACTCTGTCTGATTTTGGATTTTTTTTTTTTTTTTTCCAAAATCAGACTTGACACCAGAGAGGCTGAATACCGCACTGAGTCAATGCGGTCTTAGCCTCTCTGGTCTCAACACTCTGTCTGATTTTGGATTTTTTTTTTTTTTTTTCCAAAATCAGACTTGACACCAGAGAGGCTGAATACCGCACTGAGTCAATGCGGTCTTAGCCTCTCTGGTCTCAACACTCTGTCTGATTTTGGATTTTTTTTTTTTTTTTCCAAAATCAGACTTGACACCAGAGAGGCTGAATACCGCACTGAGTCAATGCGGTCTTAGCCTCTCTGGTGTCAACACTCTGTCTGATTTTGGATTTATTTTTTTTTTTTCCAAAATCAGACTTGACACCAGAGAGGCTGAATACCGCACTGAGTCAATGCGGTCTTAGCCTCTCTGGTTGTCAACACTCTGTCTGATTTTGGATTTTTTTTTTTTTTTTTCC